>NW_009228691.1:0-19801 GCF_000690835.1 Fulmarus glacialis
CTTGTGCTCGGGCCTTGCAGACGTTGGACCCGAGATCGAGTGTGCTGCTGGGAGCTGGGCGGCAGGGGTGACGCCTTTGTCACTTCTGTCACCCTGCGTGGTGGCACTTGGCGGAAGAAGCTGATAAGATGTGTCCTACTGCCATCCCAGGATCCTTTACCCCGTCGGTTTTTATTGGGTTGGGTTTTTAGTGCTTGAATCTTGGCCTTGCTCTCTCAGTGAATTTATTTTCACGGTGATATTTCTTACATCAAGATTTTTTTATTCATGGTGGTTTGGGGTGGTTTTTTTTTTTTTTTTTGGCTTTTAAGGGTATAAAAGTCTGCTGGCTGTTAGCACACACAAATTATTTGTTTAAACTCCTGCGTGAAGTTCAGTCGCAGCAATGCAAGCAAAAATTGCTTTGAGCGCTTGGTAGTTAAAAGCGCACTCTCTTGAGGAAACCCTAAATGTACGGGGAAATGAGCAAAATTCAGATTTCTTCTATATTGCAAGACTGGAGTGTATAAAGGAGTCTCAAGAAACAAGGGCCTAGAAGATTCTTTTTATGACAGTAGTTGATTTTAAAGAAAAATTTGAACGCTTCAGGAGTTGTGTAAATACTTAAAATAGACATATCGGTGAAGCTGTCCAGTGGTAGAGGAGTTCTGGAATTGCGCTGTAAACCAGTTCTGGAAAAATGGGAAATTCTTGTACCCATCAGTTCTGGCGGGCCTCCCCGCGGGTTATTTTGCAGAGGGTGTATTTCGAAGAACTGTTTCCCTTTTAAACATCTACTACCTCACACCCAGTGCTTCAGAATTTGGCAGAAGACTTGGGAGTCCCTCTTCAGGGAAGCGAGTGTAGATACTGCTGCTTTTATTGGGCCTTTTATTTAGGGTTGTTTAAAATACTGCTTTTTTAAACTGTCTGTTACCTTATGACCCTCTCTTAAGTGTTTGCCAAGCTCCTTAATTGGTGTTGTGTCTGCAACTTTAAAAACTTGACTCTGAGTCTGCCCCGTTTGCATTCTTCCTGTAGGTTTTAGTGTTAAATGTCCTGTAGTCATTGGTGCTGTTAAGTTTTAGCGTCTTTGGCTTTTGTAAACGCGTATAAAGTCATAGGCCACAAACTCTACCTCTAGGGAAGGCTTTTTTCCTGTTTCCCTCAGTAGTGGAAATGCTCAGTGATGTGAGTCAAGCAAGGAAGCAAAGCAGCTAGTTAAGACATCCAAATGGCTTCCCCAGTCATTAATTTGTCAGCTGTTTAATCCCTCCTGGGGATGGCGAGGTTGCCATTTTTAATGAGAAACCCAGCGTGATCTCGTGTTATCAAGAGATTAGAGCCGCAGCCTGAGAACCGAACTGGAGGACATTTCCTCAACTCTGGAATCTCTCTGGCTTGCTGCAAGGGAAACTTTGCGGGAACTCCTGCCCTTGCTTGTCTTTGCTTCAGCTGGGTCTGCATGCAGCTAAAATTAGCTTTGGAAATAAAATTTAGCTTTGATGTAGGTGCGCGTTAACGTCAAGCATTTCCTGTGTTCTTTTAATGTTAAAAGTGCATTTCTGTTCTGAAATATTAGTTTGAATTCAGAGTATCTGTCAATTGTTTCTCACAGTTGTCAAAATAACAAATGGATGTGCAGGCCACTGACTTGGTCCTCTACCATACTTGGAGCCGCCTGTTGATTTCTGGCTTTGTGTTTAGTGCTCTGCTGGGCTTAACAGTGGCGTTTTCTTAACCTGCCTGTTTGTCTTTTTTTTTTTTATTTTAGGGGTTAAAATTGTTGAAGGGAGAATCGTTTAGTGCGAAGATAAGCTAAAGGGCTTGTTAGGCCTTCAGAATGGGCGTTTCTCTTGTACCATTTCAAGCTTCCTTTGAGAAAGTGATCGCTATTACTATTACACTGTCCAAGCGGCGGTAGGCTTGCTGGAAAACACCGTTGGGAATCACATGGCAGGCACTGGGCTTCAAAATTGACCAGTAAATTTTTTAACTAACCGTGTATACACCTTGAGCTGTATCTGTGTAACTGAGTCATTCGTTGGTCTAAAACTCCAGAGTCCTCTTAAATGGAAATTGCATTTTCAAAAGGACTTTAAAAACAAGCATCTGCTGTGGTTGTCCAAAATCAAACTTGGACAAGAGCACAGAGTGCCCATGCTTGCAGAGCACAGACGGTGAGCACTTCCTACACCATTTTTCAGTTGAGAGTGAAGGAACGTGCTAAGCGTGTTTTTTTTTTTTTTTTTTTAAACTGTAAACCTGTTACTGGGCTCTTCTGAAGGTTTTCAGCTTTTGGAGCATCTAGTAAGAGATCTTGCATTGCGAAGAAGAAAGCATTTAGGCACGGGCTTTGCAAGAGCTTCTGGACACTGCATTGTGGGGCCTTGGGGATGAGCTGCCTCATAGTGATCAGACTGACTCTGCTTTGTTGCCTTTTGACTACCTTTTTCCAGTAACCTTTAACGTTTGTAGGCATCAATTCCATGAGGAAATAAGGTAACTTATTTTTACTGTGCTGTCTAGCCATAGCTCGGATTGAGTTTTTGGAAAAGTCTTAATTGTCATCCTCATGTTTTAAAGCCAGTGGTGAGGAACACCTGGCTTTATCTTCGAAAAAAAAAATTTCTCTTACCCATACCTGTAAGCTCTCCGGTTCTAAGTGCATTTTCACACAAGCTTGCTTTGCGATGTCTTTAACCAGTCATTCTAGGAAATAAAAGCCGCTTTGCTATTGATTCAAACCGTTCCACAGACTAATGAAACTAATACCGCAGCGAGGTTCAGTTGGCACAGTGTGAGCTTGGATGTATGGCTGTAAGTTTGTTATGAGTGGTGGAAACAGCATGTACAGCACTCAAACCAGCGCAGAGGCTGTTTTGGCTGTGCCTTGTCTTTGCAGAACAGAAGCTTTTCTGACTTCAGTTGGTACCATATTGTGGTTGTTCAGCCTCAGCGGTATCATGATGGCGCTGAAGGATGTTTTTGGATTCTTGTAGGTACAGGCTTGAGCTGTTTTCCGTTTCTTGCGAGGGGAGGAACCCAAGCTCTTCCCTCTGTGCTCACAAATTCAACTTGACTAACCCTACTGCCTTCAGCCGTCAGCTAGTGGTGTTACTCCTTAAATGAAGGAAACATTGAGGCTGAGAGGATGTAGCTCTGGAGAGATCACCCAAAGCTTGAGCAGTGGTATCAGAGCTTGTTTCAAGGATTGCGATAGCCGATCTCCCACACAGAGCCCTGTCAGAAATGGTTGGTCGCTGTCAGGTGTTCTTTCTTCTTCAAACATCTCCATCGGTGGGATATGAAGGACAGAGGGGTGCGGAGGGGGGAGGAAGAATGCTTTCACATGAGACTTGCTGGACTTCAGCCTGTGCTCTGAACCTTGCCTAGGCTACTTGACAGTCTCTTTACTTCAAGCAGTGAGCTAGTAGGGGAGAGCACCCTCCCTGGAAGTATTTAACAGACGTGTAGATGAGGCGCTTAGGGACATGGTTTAGTGGGCATGGTGGTGTTGGGTTGATGGTTGGACTGGATGATCTTAGAGGTCTTTTCCAACCTTAATGATTCTATGGAAGGTTGAGGAGCAAGGCTGACGCGGAAAGCTAATTGTCTTGACAGCTCCCTGTTTTGTCCCCACCCCAAACAATTGAATTTGTAAACTGGGCTAATTTAGTGTGCGTTTCATACATGAATTTCAATTTCCTGTTGTCTTGCAGGAATGACACCAAGGAAGATGTGTTTGTCCATCAGGTAAGACTTCCTTGAAACTGAAACTTGCTGCCTCTCTGAAACTTGCTGTGCATGGCCTATGTGAGAAGGATTGAAGTTGTGAAAGAGCCTTGTGTTTTCCAAGAAGTGTTACTTGAACACGAACAACTGTTTCTCACTATTGGATTGCAAGTAGAGCCTGCTTGTACTCGGCGGTTTTGCGTATCCACATACATCCATCATGAGGATGTGAGATACGTGGGGTTGAGCAGGCTGATACCGTACAGTGGTGAAAATTGCACTGTCTGCAGATACGCTGTGTTGACTTGGGGATAACTGTTTGAAAGTCCAGTTAAGTTGCCTTCATATGGGTGTTAGTAAGCATATGGAAATAAAGTTAAATGAAAAGCTTGCAGCAGGGAGAGAAATTAATTAGGCTGTAATAGGGATGAAGTGCCAATGAAGGTTTTTTTAGGCAAAACTTTTATGGAATTTATGGCTCCAGGCTTTCAAGGAAAGCCTGAGAACATTTTAATAGGTATTTTTTCAATTAAACAGATATGTGCACTTAAATATTGTCTTTGGAAACCTCTGGAAAATAGACCAGAGTGAGACTGCACACCACACCTGTGGCTTATTTCATGGAGCAGGTTGGCCTTAGTTTAGTCCTTTGTGTCTGACTTGTAAGTCTGTGTGATCAGCAATGTGTTCTTACCCTTTCTGTCTTAGGATCTCTTGTTGTGAAGCAGCCCACAAAGAGTTCTTGGTGGAGCATGGCTTACTTCTGGCATTTAGGAGCCCATGGATTGTTCTTTTGTTTCGAGTTAGGGATATACTGCTGATGTTGTAAACAAAGGGAGGAAAAAGTAACCCCTGGGAAGTGTTTTGCTTTGAGCTTGATTTGCCATCTCTCAGCTTCTTGCTTGTGCTGTGTCTGAATTGCCCGCTATTAAAATGTAGAGGCATTTTTTATAAAAGGTTATTCTGTAATGGGCAGTGGAGAAAGTGGCTCTACTGTGTTTCTGTGTACTGAGGCAGGAATATATACCCTGAAGGAAAGCTTTCAGACTTTATTACTCTGCAAGTAATAATTTTGCAGGAAGGGTAGCCTGTAAGTGACCTTGACTTACAAGTCAGATTTCAGGAACTTATCATGTAACTACTGTCTATGTTTCTAAAAGCACAGTTTGGCAGTGATTTGTTTTAATGTAATGATTTTCACAATAAAACACTTTTAAAAGTCTGATCTGAAAGAAATCAGCTTGTTTTAGGAGTTACAGCTGTGTATGCTTTTTCCCATCCCCATTATCAAGCGTGGGTCTCATGAAGAGCTGTTACACTCAGCTACTGTTCTAATAAGGTTTCCTGTCTTTCGCTAAAACCACTGCTTTATAGGCTGAGACTTGTGAACGTGTTTTTTCCATAGATTTTTGTTCCATTTAGGGAGAAAATCTAGTCAAATTCTGTTCCTGGTATTTTTTGTAAAGTTGTTACACGTGTATTATTGTTCAGTTAAAGTGTTTGATAAGCAGAATGTAGCTGAGGGTGCATATTGAGTATTAACTCGTCTGTCAAAAATTTAATCCACTGCTGAATAGCACAGAAGATTCAGTGTTTTCTAGTAACGTCATTTAACATGCAGATACCGATACAAAGGCTTGTCTGGTGCTGACACCTTGGAAGGGCTAATCCTTGGTGTATAATACACGGCTAGAGTAGATTGTGATTAGTTGGTAAATACTGTGACTGAAGCGATGGTATTGAAGCCTCAGAGAAAGAAATCTCTTGATTTATGGCCGTCGCTGTGTTTATATAGCTTGGGACAGCCTCACTGCCTGTAGGCTTCTGCACGCTGCGGTGGTGTGGGAAACGGTAGTGGGCTGGAAATCTGAGTGTATGATTGGAAGGGCTTATATATTGGTGTATATACTTCAGAGAAATGTATAAATACTACGGGGGTGTTTAATGCTAAACTTGGGTTAGGAATACTATGGCCAGTGTGTATTGTGGGGGTTTTTTGTTTGTTTGTTTTCAAACTGCTTTTCCAGCTAGCAGGCAGCATGTTGACAGATGTTTGTAGTCAGCTGTTACACATTTCAGATGGGCCAGAACTATAGTAATACAGGTAAATTTTATGGCTTCCTGGATTTTCACAGTGTTTTAATTGCTTTTTCAGGAGTACAGGTCTTCCTCCTAAGATATTAAATAATCAAATTCCTTAATGTTAAAAAAAAAAGTCTTCAGATATGCTAAGCAGTATTTTCATGCTGTGCCTGTAAATGTAACTCTGCAATATTATCTTGTTAGACTGCCATAAAGAAGAATAACCCCAGGAAGTACCTCCGCAGCGTAGGAGATGGAGAGACCGTGGAGTTTGATGTGGTCGAGGGAGAAAAGGTAAAACATCTCTCGGGTGTTACAAGTACGCACGGAAAACTTGGTCTGCAGGCTTTGGTGTGGTGCCTGTGGTTTGAGTCGGTGCCTGATGACATCCAAGGAGATGAATGGTTTTTCATTGCTTTACAATGTGGATGTAAATCGTTGCTCAGTACTGAATTATATTATGCTGTAACAGATTTGATGCTGACTGTTTATCTGCCTAATACTATCCCTGCTCTTTAGGGTGCAGAGGCAGCTAATGTTACAGGTCCTGGTGGAGTTCCAGTGCAAGGCAGTAAATACGCAGCAGACCGTAACCATTACAGACGATATCCACGTCGTAGGGGTCCTCCACGCAACTACCAGCAAAACTACCAGAATAGTGAGAGTGGGGAAAAGAACGAAGGAGCAGAGAACATACCAGAAGGTCAAGCCCAGCAACGCCGTCCCTATCGCAGGCGGCGGTACCCACCTTACTATATGCGTAGGCCCTACGGGCGTCGACCACAATATTCCAACCCTCCCGTGCAGGGAGAGATAGTGGAGGTAACCTTTGCTTAAAGTGGGATGCTAAACTGGCTTGGTTGCTTTGGAGCAGGGTGATGGGACGCAGCTTTTTGCCGCTTTTTGTAGATACTCACGATGTTTTTGGTAAGGTTTGGCAGTAAGATGCAACATTGGAGCAAATGTCGATAAGCTGAAGGTCTTAATGTTACAGCTTTTAAAAAACAGAGTGTGTCTGAATTTGTGTTAACTTCCTATATGATTAACTAGAAGAAGCACAAATTCTAACGATGCGTACTGTCATGCCCTAGGACCTCTGCCCGCCTCGTACACCTCAGACTTAACCTGACCACCCCCCTGTCAGCCATCTTCCTCACAGCTTGACTAGTTGGGGGGTTCGTAGGCTTTTGCATGTGGCTGAGATGGTTTGTTGCCTAATGTCTTCCAGGGTGCTGACAACCAGGGTGCAGGAGAACAAGGCAGACCAGTCAGGCAGAACATGTATCGAGGTTATAGACCACGATTTCGCAGGTATGCTGCAGATCAACTTTTTTTTTTTAACCTTGCCTTTTAGCAACAGAGACAGAACATGGCGATGGTCAGATGCTGCATTGTTAAAGCCTAGCTTGACTTTCAGGGGTCCTCCTCGTCAAAGACAGCCTAGAGAGGATGGGAACGAAGAAGATAAAGAGAACCAAGGGGATGAGACCCAAAGTCAGCAGCCACCTCAACGTCGGTACCGTCGTAACTTCAACTACCGACGCAGACGCCCAGAGAACCCTAAACCACAAGATGGCAAAGAGACGAAGACAGCCGAACCACCAGCTGAGAACACGTCCGCTCCCGAGGCCGAGCAGGGCGGGGCTGAGTAAATACCGGCTTACCATCTCTACCATCATCCGGGTGCGTGGCCGGAGGTTCTTGAGGACACGATGTGATGACTGACTTCTTTCTTTTGATGCTTTCTGTTAATTTTTGCCTTAAAAGGCTTGGACTATTCTTGCTCATGCGTGGTGTAACCAAACTGGCTGCACTTGTGAGCATGCTCACTAATGCCTGCAAAACCAAATTGTGAGACTTTGCTGTACAAATGCTGATTAATTGGGAGGACTTGGTTACCAGGCTTTAATTTTTATTGATGGAGTCACTGCCTAGAATACTGCTAATCTTAAAATCTTGGCTGTGCCCAGTAGCTCGGGCTTACGGCAGCCTTCGTCCACCCAGAAATAGTAATTCCAGCGGTGCTGGTACGGTGACTTGAAAGTAGGCGAAACGGGTACTGGGACTTACTCAGCTCTAGAATTGTCTGAGCTTTTATTGCTTGGTCCCAAAAGGGAAGTGAATAGCATTAAGACCTCTAGACGTTGATTTCTAGAAAGTTGATGCAGAATTTGCAGGAGTGTCTCGGTAGCAGCTCTTTATCTAAACAAAAAAGTGCTGGAAAAACTGGTAGAGGTGGTCCTTTTTACAGAGCATCCTGGGTGCCTGTGGTTGAAGTGCTGCAGTACTGGTGCAGCTCGCTGCTTGCAAGGGTTGCGTAAAGTCTAATGTTAAAATGTTTTGGTGCAAGGTAGACTGGCTGTGATTTGGCAGTTGTTTTGGGACTGTCTTCTGAAGGACAGTTTGCTAATTTGGGAATATTTTCATTGCTAGGTCTCTTTCTACTTGTTCTGCTTTTTTTCTGGCACCTTCCTTGCCTGTTCTTCCTCTCTCTTTCTCTGTATTTCCTCTCTCACCAGCGTATTTGTCCCCTTCCTGCTGCGTCTCACTCATCGCCCGTTGCCTGGAGGGCAGGCAAATGGAAAGACACATTTAGGCTCTGGCGGGAGCGGTAACGAATGGTCACGTTAACGGGATGGCTAGGGAATGCAGGAGCTGGGCGTGGATAGCGGCTTGGTGTCACCAGCAGCCGCAGACCAGCCGCAGACCTCTCCCGGCTGTGAGAGCTTAGGGACTCGTTCGTCAAGGGCTGGGGTGCTGCTGGATTTGTCGTGCAGGTGGATTAGGTGATCCCTCTTCAAGCCTCGCTGCAGTGTTTTCTGTGTGCTTGATGTGAACCTTTGTTTTATTCTGGTGTTCATCTTAATGGTTAACGCCTGCTGGATGAATTCTTAATACCGTGGGCTTCAGAGAAACCCCAAGATGACACTTGGTTGCTTTTTCTGTCTAGTGATAGTATTGGAGGATATAAATTGTGGTTTCTGCGGTCTGAGCAGCGGCTTACTGATGCCACGCTGCCTCTGTTAGGCACAGGTAGAAATGTGCTCTTCAGCCATCTTCTGAAGATCGTCAGTTGTCCTCCTGCCTTCCCGGGGGTTGGCTCCGAGTTCACCAGCGACGCTTCCAGACCTGCTCCGGCAGCGCAGAGCCCGGCGTGAGCAGCTCTCCCGGGAGGCTGTCGCGGAACAGGCTGAAGCAGGAGGCTGGTGGGGCGAGAGGTGTAGATGGGATTGCTTTGTGTTTAAGTTCAGTGTCTTCTCTTTCGGGAGTCCTTTGTGTTCGTTTTGCATGGAAGATGGCAGTTTTGGTCGCTGAAAGTGGGCTGATGAAAGAGCTGTAGCTGGTAAAGTTTTTTTCTGTGTGTATGAAAGTTAGCTCAGTGCGAATTTGTGAATTGCAGGTGAGTCTTTGTAGACAAAACACCTCCGTAACCCTCTGACACCTGCCTGACTGTCCTTCTTTTTCTCTTTTGCAGTTTAGTCATCAAAGAAAAGACTTAAGAAATGAAGAAGAAAAGAAAATGAAATTCCAGCAATAAGAAATGAACAAAAGAATTGGAACTGAAGACCTTAAGTGCTTGCTTTTTGCTGTTGACCAGATTACTAGAACTATCTGCATTATCTATGCAGCATGGGGTTTTTATTATTTTTACCTAAAGAAGTCTCCTTTTGGAAACGATAAACACGTTTTTTAAAAGCCTGTTTTTTCTCAATATACCTTTAAAGGTTTTTAAATTGTTTCATATCTGGTCAAGTTGAGATTTTTAAGAACCTCATTTTTAATTTGTATGAAATATACACCTGATTTTTTCAAGTCAAACTGCAAGCATCTGTTAATAAAGGTCTTAAAGAATTACCTTGTGTGCTTGGTCGTTTTAAACCCACTTTTGTGTGAAAGATTTCAAGTTAAGCGTTCGTAAAAGGTTTGGGGAAAAAATGACTGCTTAATTTCTTCAGCATACAGGCTGTTGGAGTAAAACACAAAAATTAAAGTAAAAAAACCCTAAAAAAGTAATGGAGGGAAGGCTTTTGGAGGGTGAAGAGGGGAGGTGCTTGGTGTCAGTCCGGTGCGTTTCCAAGAGCCGTTTGCTTGAGCAGCTCGGCTCTCTCCCCGCTGGAATACAGCCCTGGCAAACCTGAGCTGCTGTGAGGGGGCTTAAAAAAAAAAAAAAAAAAAAAGAACGAACCCCAAAACTCGTCGTTGGAGATGTGCGGAGCAGAGCTGCTCTTGGCTTCTCGCAACGTGATGTGACGTCTTCACAGCCGCGTCACTGCGAGAGTTGCTGCTCTTTCGCTCCTGGCGCGTGGGAAGCGGAATCTGGGGAAAACCGGGGGGAAAAAAGGCAGGTTCCCAGCGGGGTTTGAAATCCAGAGCCTCCACGAGCGGCCTCCTGCCTGCGCCAGCTGGGCTGGGCCCTCCTCCTCCCGATGGTGGCCCGGTCCCTGCGGCCACCCCTCACGCGGAGGAGCAGGGACGCGATCGCAGCAAAACCCGCTCTGCCGGCGGTAGGGCAGGGGTGAGGGCCGGGGAGCCCCGCAGCTCGCCGTGCTGTGCTCTAACACCACTTAAATTACCTTAACGAATGTATGGTTGCCTAACGGCAGCTTCTGAGAGCTTCCCCTTCTATGCGCTAATGAGCTCTACGCTTGTATCATGCAAATGCTTGCTCTTTTTAATTGTTTTCCTGTGTGCTGAAGTGCCAGCTGTTAACAGCCCCGTGCGTTTGCGTTTTGCTCTCTCTACCTTCTAACACGCTTCGGACTGCCCGGCCTCCAGATGTGTCAGCTCTAAGCCGTCCATCCTTGGGACCGCAGGCATCCTGTCTATGCGCTAATGAGCTCTACGCTTGTATCATGCAAATGCTTGCTCTTTTTAATTGTTTTCCTGTGTGCTGAAGTGCCAGCTGTTAACAGCCCCGTGCGTTTGCGTTTTGCTCTCTCTACCTTCTAACACGCTTCGGACTGCCCGGCCTCCAGATGTGTCAGCTCTAAGCCGTCCATCCTTGGGACCGCAGGCATCCTGCTCTTCAACAGCAAACTGTCAGTCATGCTCTTTATTTCTGTCACACAGCTTTAACGATCGGATTTCTTCATTTTTCGTGTCCCCGGGGCATTGCTTTAACCTATGCTAATAATATTGACAGACTTGCTCCCGCGCTGCGGGACCCAGCAGTTGGCCGGCGGCGTTTCTGCGTAGCTCCCAAAGCGGGAGCTGCAGCGAAGTAGGAGGTTTGCTGCCTTTCAGCTTTGTGTGACATTAGAAATGATGTCCCCAATGTCCCTGGGGACAGGCGGCTTGGGAGGACCCTTGCAACTCCTCTGGTTTGGGCGTGCAGGTGTGTTGCAGCCTGCCTAGGCTACAAAAGCGTTACTGCGAGTCTCTTCTGCGTCTTTCCGTTGCAGGGACCATCTGTAGACCTGCGGCAACGTCTGCTCGGGCCGGGGGCTTGGTCTGCTGCTTTTCGGGGTCACAAAGCCCCTACCGGGGAGCTTTCTGCCCAGCTTCCCTGCCACGGTTTCTGTGTGCTCATCTTTGGGTGAGAAGTAAGGGATAAAGGCAAAGACTAAGCAGTCGGCAATTGTGGGGGGGATTGGTGGTGGTTTGGGGTTCTGGTTTGTTTTTAAAATGGTTTGCAGGTGAAGAAGGATAATCGTTCACTTGGAAAAGAGAATTCCCTTTTCCTGTGGACTTAAAAACCCAACTTTGCAGGTAGAGCACCTCCGTTAGGCTTCAAACTGACTCACCTTGTGCCTGACGTGAACGGCTACAGAGTTCCTCCGCTGACAACCCCATGACAACAGTAAATGCTCCAGGCTCCTAGCTTTACCCGGTTTTTAAACGCAAACCTTCTCCTGCCAAATTTCTGAGCGCAGGGGCGGTTTCCAGCAGGCTGGCGCATGAGTGATCGGGGCCACCAGCCGCGTGGAGTCAGCGTTGCTCTGTGCAGAAAAGCCTTTCCGCTAAATTCCTCCAAAGCAGCGGCTGAGCAATGTCGGAGGAGCTCCTTCACCCCCAGTGTCCCAACAGCTTCTCCAGGGGACTTGGGGACATCTTTTCTTAACGCAACACTTTTCTGGGGTTTATTTTTGTGAAACCTGGCTGGAAGGGGGGGAAAAAAGCCTCCCCCTGGGGGTGACTTCTGCAGCACCCTTGCTTTTTTGCAGCCGCTGATGCTACACCTCGCGCAGACCCTGCAATGGGACCCTTAAAGCAACCGCAGAGATGTCCCAGTATAGGTGATGGTTCTTTAATGGGGTCAGACTGGGGAGGGGAAGAGCATCCCGCAGCGGGGCTGGGTGCGGGAGGTGCTGCTGCCCATCACACGCGGGAGTCCATGGCGTACATCTTGCTGGTGGCCGTTCGGCCCCGGGGCTGGGGATGCCTCTGGGGTTGCCAGCGGCTGCTGGGGTCTGTCAGGAAAGAGTTGGGGTTGTGTCATGGCCGGCAATAACGGGGGGGCTCAGGGGGTGCCACAGCTCGGGGACACGGCAGGAGAAATGAACCCGGACAGGCAGCGCTGTGGGGGTGACTTCCACCCAGTTGGGCATAAGGAGATGATGGTGAGCCATCACCTGCCCCGTGTCCCTGATGGTGGGACGCTTTGGGTAGATGTCAACACACCTTTACCAAGACCTTAAGGTCCCAGAGATGTGGATGGAGCATTTCTGCACCCCCTCCACACTCTTACGGGGCTTATGGGGTCCTCACACAGCGCAGACCTGCCTGCCGTGACCCAGCCTGCCCAGCCAAGGTGCACAGGCCAGCTGGGAGGGGGGTCCCCTTGATTTGGCTGGACCCTGCAAGAAGTACCTGCACCCTCTGAGCTGGTCCTTCACCCCACGTACATCCCTGCAGGGCAAAAAGCTACTTAAGGTGGGATGGGGTGGGACAGGACAGACTGACCTGCGCAGGCATAGAGGCAGCAGGTCAGCAGGACGGATGCCACGAAGCAGCCCGTCGAGCCAGCCATCCCCAGCCAGCACGACCACCCGAAGTCGTAGTGGACTCCCAGGAATATATTGTGTGACACCAGCATGGCTCTCTCCACGTAGACGTCCACCGCATACCACACGGAGCCCACAAGACCCAGGATGCCTAGGAGGAACGGGGCCGGTTAAGAAAGAGCCATACAATCCCCCCATGCTCACCAAGACCCCTCTGAGGGGGTGCCCCTCGCTCCCGGCATCTCCCCAGCTTCCCATGGACCACAAGGTCCACCTGCCCCCTGAGCTCCCCCAGCCACGCACTCCCGATGCTGAGGATGACACCGGCTCCGTAGCACATCTTCAGTTTGACACGAGGCTCTTCCTTGAGGAACTTGATGCAGTCGAGCCCAAGGAGCAAGGTCGCCAAAGCCAGGCCAGCCAACAGGTCCGCTGTGATCAGCAGGGTCCGTGTCACCACGATCTTCACTGGGCGGGGAAGGAAAAAAAAAAAACAGAAAAGGGACTGAGAAATGGTCAGAGGAACTGGTCTCCCCACTCCAGGTTGCCGCCTGTGTCCCTGTTAGAGTCATTCATCCAGCTCACCAGTGGGCATGTCCATAGGAGATATCTGCGTTGGGGCCCACCAACCCCATGCCTGCCATGTGCTGTAGACAAGGTGCTCATCAGGCTCACCTGAACCCTTGCAACAGGACTTAATAAGCCCGTTATTAGACCAGCTCAAGAAACCAAACAACTTAAGGTGCACCAGTCAGCACCTGGGATGTGGTCACCTACTCAAGACCTTCTTACACAGGCTTGGACAGAAGATGCTGCTGTCCAGACTGTTTTTTCCTCCAAGTTGTGTAGCTGGAGTTTTGAACAGCAAATGTCAACACACCAGGGAAAAATATGAGCTGGCAGGGTTGACATCACCAGCTGTGGGCGCTGCGACTTCTCCCTACAAAGCTTTTTCCCCAGAGCACCACAACAGCCTGACTCGGTCCATGCTGACTTCTTGTTCCCTTCTCCACTGCCCGAACCTGTGTTGTCCCATGTCATCACACTGTACGATGGTTCTTCTGTGCAGGGCCTGTTGTGCCCTGTGCAGGCCAGGAGAAATCTCCATACCATGAGATGATGTCCGTGAGCTGAGGACGCAAGTCCTTGGCCAGTGGCAATGGTCCTCACCCCTGCATGCAACATCAATGGGGTTGAAAATCCCACCATACCATGGGGGGGTAGGAGCTGCACCTGGGCTCTGGGTGCCAAAACACCTTTGTTGTGAGGTGGCACAGCTTCATGGCCTCTCTCCTGCTTGGTGGCCCCATGGCAGATCTGGCTGGCTCATGGGTTGCTGTCCAGGCCATGTTGATGGGGCAGGAGACCAAGAGAAGCCCTGGACCTGCATTGCTACCTGATGAAGGTCAGCCCTTTGCAACAAGGATCGTCTTCTCGAAAAGGGAAGAGGGGAAAACTCTTAGCTGTGAACTTCAGAAGTGCCTCCAGGCCATGCCAGCTTACCTGGATGGTCCGCCAAAATGGAATCATACTGGTCACAGGTCCTGACCCCGTCCTGCATGTTGGTGACACACTCCCTCCAAAGCCCCCGGCATTTGTGACTTACCTGGAAGCAGGAGAAAGACACTCAAGCAAAAAGCACCAAAAAGCACCCCAGCTCCCCAGGGATATCCCAGCCCAGCAAGGCAGATCTTCAGGCTCTCACCACCACAGCTGGACACGTCCCTGGTGAATCCCTACCCGTGCCTTGCTCCCTGTCTCCTCCTTCTGCTCCAGCATTTCTCTCTCGCTCTAATCCTCCAACTCATGCAGAAAGCAGTGGGTTTGTCCCACCACGTCCCCTTTCCAAGCCCGTGGAGACATGGTGCAACCCCATGGATGTCAAGGAACCCACCTTGCTCCCAGCTGCTAACCTTGAAGATGGTTGCCCTGCTCACCTCCAAGCTGTCGTCAGCGTTCACCATCCAGCAGTCGGTGCACGTGGCAAGGAGCAGGAAGAGGGTTGAGAGAAGAACGAGACCGAACGCCGTCATCTGCAAGGCTGAGCTCATGGGGTTACCTGCAAGGGCACAGAGACGTCCGCCACCTCTGCTCTGGCCACTTCCCAGGTACCTGATCCACCAAGGACAAAGTGCCACCTAGGCCAGGGTGTCCTCTGGATCCCTATGATTCACCTGGGGCCCATCTCATGGTCCTCAGCGCTGCCAAAATGCTCTAATACCCTCAGCTGAGGTTGGGCCACCAGGTTTGCATGTAGACGGGGCCTTCAGAGACACATTAATTTTGCAGTGGAGACATACCCATACCGACTTGCTCTCTAGATGTTCCTCTCTTCCATATAGACCATCTGAAGGTGCCAACCATTAGTACTTGCCCTTTGGGAATCAAGAGCTGCTGGAAAACTTTGTAAAACAATTACTGTTGTCAAAGCCTGTGATCTGAGCACGTGTCTCCTGCTATCCTGAGGTTTTCTTGATGCCTCCATCCCCACATCCATGTGATTCGGTGGGAAGATCACCTTCTTGCTTTTTTTTTTTTTGAAGAAAAGCAATGAAGTGTTGAAACATCCAGGCTGGAGCACAAGCAAGTGTCCCATGGAGATATCCTAATCTCAAGTGGCAAACCCCAAGAAAGCATCTCCCATTGGTGGATGATGGCTGCTGGAACTTGACGTGGGGGCCCTTGGGTGCTGCCAAAGCTTTCCAAAGACCAGAGGGGATGGGACCGTTTGCTTTCCATCCTTGCCAGAGTTGGAGGGACTTTGCAGAGACGGGAGCTGTGCCCAAGGTACGGAGCGGAGAACATCGTATCTCCACCGCCTGGCCATGAATCCCGCATTGCTGTGTTTTGCAACTCAAGATGCTAAATATTTTAGCACCCAACGACTGCGACAGCTCTTTGGGCAGAGGCGTTCCCGTGAGTGGGTTAATTAATGAGACCTGGTGGGTCTCCGAGCTGCACGGGTTCGTTATCGCGGGCTGATGACTCTTCACCGCGGCAGAGTTTGTGACCTTCAGCCAGGTCAGCTGCCCACCATGGCGTGGCCCAGGAGCAGAGGTGGGAAGGAGGGTCACGGTTCCTGCGTGCAAGATCTCCCACCATGTCCCCTCTTGGGACGGCGCTGGGTGCCACTCACCCCGGCTCTTTGAGCATTTCCATCACCTTCGCTCTG
Organism: Fulmarus glacialis; assembly: GCF_000690835.1. Classification (NCBI taxonomy): domain Eukaryota; kingdom Metazoa; phylum Chordata; class Aves; order Procellariiformes; family Procellariidae; genus Fulmarus; species Fulmarus glacialis. The sequence continues at coordinate 15,913 of NW_009228691.1, forward strand.
GGGGTGCCTGTTATTAACAGGGAGCCTCTTAGACCCCAATTTACGACGTTGTTTTTTTTTTTTAATTTCCCAAGCTGCCTTCTGAGCTAACTCTCCATAACTTTATTTTTTTTCCACCAGACCCCGGCTGTTTTGGAGCCTTTGAAGAAAAGCTGTTTAGCCATTTGAGTTATATAAGCGAAAAAAAAAAAAAAAAAGAAAAGAAATCCCAGCAAAAACCAGCCCTGAACCCCGATAGCAATAAAAAGGGGCTCGGGGCGGGGGGAACGTTACCTTCACCGCAGGCTCATCCTGGCTGGGGTGGGACGATGGCAAAAGCTCTCGGTCGCCGATGGCTGGGGCTGGGGACGTGGGTCTTGAAGGCTTTCAAGTGCCGGTGGGATTTGATCCTGATCCACCTGATGGAGTCGGGGAAACGCAACTCCGGAGCCTGTGCTGGGCTATTTAAGGTTTTTTTCCAAGGCACGTCAGATGGGCTTTGTGCTCCAAGGCGTGATGGGCATCCCTGCGGTTAAAACGGTAATGGGTTGGAAATGGAGCCTCCCCCCCCAAAAAAAAAAATCACGTGGGGAAATCTGTGGGAACCCGCTGGGAACACTCCCTAGGTGGGGGACATTTTGTCCTGGGCGAATATCCCACATTTTTTAATTAGACCTTTTAATTACTGCCTAGGAGTGAGCGGCCTAAGGTATGTTGGGTCCCCAGGACTGGTGCAAGGGAGTCAGAGGGATGGAGGTGGCCGGAGAAAGAAGCTAAAATGCGAGGAGGATAATTAAAACCCTTTGGCCGGGCATGCAGCCAATAATTAAGACCCTTTTTATTTTTTCTTTTTCCCCATTAAATGGAAAACAAGTGATAACCACTGCGGTGGTTATGGCTCAGATAACGTGCCCGCTCAGTCCCCGAGGAGGTTTTTGTGACCCTGGAAAATGGTACCCCAGTACCCCGGGTACCAAGTGCCCGGCACTTGGAGCTGCCCTAAAAACTGCAGGTTTGTTCCCTGATCCCCAACTATTGGGGAAAAAAAAAAAAAAAAAAAAAGGCTTTTGCCCTCACTTTCTCGCAGAGCTTCGTGTTGCAGCATCCTCCGAGTGTCCCTGGGGTCAGCTCTGCCCCACGGCTCTCAGACATCGCTACGCCCTCGCCTCCCAGACCCCTGGAAAACACGTCCCTGTTTCCATTTCACGGGTTATATTTAAGAGATGCACTCGGGGTTTTTTTTTTGTTTGGCTTTTTTTTTTTTTTTCCCCTCTAGTTAATCCCCCCGGGGGATTCTGGCAACGCATCAGGGTCTTGGCAAATCCTCGAGCTTCAGCCCCGGGGGGATGCGATTGCCGCGGTTTGAGTTTGGGTTATCCTGTTTTCCCCGGATTTCGGCACAGGGCAGGTCCAACGCTTGGGCGTTAGGACCGAAAACATCCAGGAGGGGGTTCGTGTACCTTCGTTTTCCAACATTTACAGCTCAGGGGTTTATGGTACTCGGACATCCACGGCATGTGAAATTCTGGCGTGACCCCAAGTGATACAAAACTGCAGTTGCCTGCCCTGGCCAAACCTGTAAAATAGGTTTATTTTTATTTTCCGCTCGTCCAAACAGTCGGTTTATTACATATCGAACCAATCTGCCTTGTCAATTCTCAATCGAAACCTTTTGGGGGGTTGAAAAGATGCAGGCAGAGGGGCAGATCTACCAGTAGTTGAATAATTAAGATTATTTCCCTGGTTAATGAAGGTGAAAAATCAGGGCTTGTGTCCCACCAGGTTTGTAAAACCCGTGTGTTAGAAAAATGGTGCTGGCAGGAGACCCAAATCTTTGCGGTTTAGCCCTGCTATGGCTGGAAGGAAGAAAAAAAAGAAAGAAAGATGTTTTCTTTGATGGGACCATCTCAGAGGGGTGGAGAGGACTCTAGATGCAGGTGGAGCAGGCCAACAAATAAAAATGAATAAAAATGAATAAAACCACCATCGAATAAAAGCAGGCACGGACCGGCTGCGGGCCCCCACCAAGGGCAAAAACCCGCTGCCGCAGAAACATCTTCGTGCTAAATGTAACAAGGGGCCCTGAAATGGATTTTTAAATTATTTTAATATTTTTTTTTTTTTAAGAAAAAAAGTTGTGTGTTTTTTTTTTTCCCCCTACTCTATTATTTACGTGGAATTTCAGCACCGTGTCGATTTGGTGAGATTTGCTGCGATCTTGGCATCCGGAGGGTCATTTTCCCTCATTTCTGCCTGTTTAAAAATGAATATTATTTCCCAGGGTTTTGGATGCAAGCAAGAGGTATGACCAGAAACCTAAATACTGTTCCTCAGACCGGTTTTATTAACTAAAAGAAGTGTGTTGGGGAGGAAAACCCATATTTTAGCCTGGATGCGATGTGGACGGAGGCAGATCCCATGTACCGCAGCGAGCCCAGCATCCCATTCCCATATTTTATCCCGCTTTGCCCTGTGCAAAACACACGAGGGATTGTCCGGAGGACAGTGGGGGCATTTATACCCCTGAACACGTTATCGCCGCTCAGCTATTTTCCCACCCCCTGCCCCCCCCTTTGATGCGTCCATCCCCAGGGAGTCCTCGGGTGACCCGTGGGGACGTCACGGGAGCCACCAAGGACCGAAATCCCTGTTTTTGGAGATGGGATGGGGTGTGTTTGTGGACCAGGTGCCACGGGCGGGATGAAGATGCTGAGAGAAGATGCTGGCTCTACAAAAACCCGGACGGAAAGCATCATCCCCCAAGGAAAACCAGGCGCAGCGTCACTTGGGGGGGGTCCTGCCCCTCCGCGGGGAAAGCAAAAATCAGCTTAAATTAGCAAAATGCCCAATTAGGCACAAGCCAGCTCCGAATTCATGGAAAATGGGAGAAAATAAGGGAGAGCCCAGCTTTGAGGGTCCATAGAGGGGCAGTAAGAGGAGGATGCTGGAGGGACCCAGTGGTGGCTGGAAGCAGGAGGTGGTGGGTGCAACCCTGCTGCACGGGCCATCGGGGCTTTTTCGTGGGTTTAACCTTAAATTAGGCAATTTTTTAAGGCCACATCTCCTCCTTCGAGAGCGACAGGTGGCAAAAGACTCGAGATATTTGGCTAGCACCTGCCCAGGAGGGGAAAGAAGGGTCAGCGTGGGGGAGAACCTCCATGGTCCAGAAGTTGCTTTGACCCAGCAAAGGAGCCCCCCTGCAGGGGACCGGCCCAGATTTGGAAGGGGGGGGAGAACAAAGAGACAATTTGAGAAAGATGCCCACGACGGGAAAAATTTTAATACCACTGAGTCACAATTTTTAGTACAAACAATCAGCAAAAAAAAAAAAAAAGCATTTAAAAATCCCAACCGGTCCCATTCCCACGACCATGCATCCCGTAGAAAAGTTAATGCGATTTTATATTAAAAGAATAAAAACATTCTTCTACGCAACGCTGTGCTCTTGATACAAAAACGCGGTTTTGATTGTTTTGGTTTTTTTTTTTTTCTTTTTTTAAAGCAGGACTTTTCCTTTTCAATCCTCACTGCAGTAGCTTTTGGTGTGTATTTTTGGAGGGGAACCCCGAAAATTGGGTTCAGCCAACCCAGCACCTGATGGGTGAAGACAGACTATAAGCACTGCTCTCCCCTGATGGGTGAAGAAGACATTTTTACAGGGGGTCTGCGATTTAAAAGAGAAAGAGGGCTGTTAGTCCTGCCTGAGAGAGAGAAATACAACCCACCCCGGGGCAAAAATAGCATCGCTTCCCCTCCAGCACGGACCAGGGCCCAAAGCAGCGCATAAAATAAAAGAGAGGAAAAGAAAAGAAAAGAGAGGAAAATGAAATAAAAGAGAGGAAAATTAAATAAAAGAGAGGAAAATGAAACAAGATAGAGTAGCATAAAACAAGATAGAGTAGAATAAAAC
>NW_009228692.1:0-7067 GCF_000690835.1 Fulmarus glacialis
ACTGGGACCTCCTCAGTTAGCCAGGACTGTTGATAAAGGATGGGAAGTGGCTTGGTGAGCACTTCTGCCAGCTCCTTCAGTACCCTTGGGTGGATCCCATCTGTCCCCATAGACTTGTGTGTGTCTAAGTGATGTAGCAGGTCGCTAACTATTTCCCCTTGGATTATGGGGACTTCATTCTGCTCCCTGTACCCAGAGAACAACTGGTCTTACTATTAAAGACTGAGGCAAAGAAGGCATTAAGTACTTCAGCCTTCTCCTCATCCTTTGTCATTATGTTTGCCCTCACATCCAATAAAGGATGGAGATTCTCCTTAGCCCTCCTTTTGTTGCTAAAGTATTTATAGAAACATTTTTTACTGTCTTTTATGACAGTAGCCAGATTAAGTTCTAGTTGGGCTTTGGCCCAACTTAAAATGCTAATGTCTACAAATTCAAGAGGATCAGATATACTAGAAAAAAAGGGTCTTATCTTCTCTTCTAAACCCTCCCATACTTATTGGAAAATTCATGTAAAAGGCCTTTTTAAAAGTAATTCCCAGGAGATGGAATTGCTGCAAAGCACAGAAAATGCTTTCTGTTCAGAGATACATTCCAGTTTGGCTCAGACCACCCGGACAATTGAGACATTGGGATCAGAACAGAACACAGGCTTATGCTATCAATGACTCCCCAAATCAAGGCCACTTCTTAGCAAATTACTTTCCACATAACTGTACCATGATTGCACATTTCCCCATCCTTTAAACCAAATTGCAGCAATGTTTACCTAACATACACTAATTATTCTTGGCATCTTTATATACAGTCCATTTAGGAAAAAGTGCTTTGGTCTCTTCAGGGGAAGTTCATGAATTCGCGTGGAAATCTACTTGTGGACTCCACAAAGCACACTGTCTTTTATGGGCCTATTATGCAAAAGTGTAAGTAGCCCTCAGTTCATAAAAACGAGAGTGCAGGTTGTGCCACTGTATTGTTGAATGAATAATTGTTTTACCTACAAACACTCAGGCTAAAATTTAGCTACACAGGATCTACACAGGATCTGAGGGGATAACTGAATTATGAAGACTAACATGGTGATGAAATAATGTGTTAAAATTGGATTAAATGTTCACTGCCTTTTGCACAGAAGACGTTGAAGCACACTGACAGTTCTAAAAGCATGAAGACTACAGCAGAGCTGATCAGAGTAATATAACTCTCCACCTTCTAAATTTATCATATAGAGTAGAGAATAGAGCCTAGAATTTCTAGACTGCAGGACAGTGTCCTAGGGGCTTTAAAGTTGCTTTCTGTTCCTGTATTGTGCAGCACAGTAATGCAGTAGTGTAAACGGCAATTACTTGATAGAAGGTCTATTAGCTATTATCTTCCTAAGTATTAAAAAGCATGAGTCCCAATACCTACATAATTCCTGAAGTTTGGTAATCAATAATGAATTTAATACTATTTAATTTATTTTCATCTGTTTTTCATTCAGCATTCACATTTTCAACTTCTATTCCCCAGAATGATGAAGATTAGAATTTTTTTCTTAATGTAATTGAGGACACTACAATCAAAGTGCTGATAATTGTATATAATTACATGTTGGAGCCAAACTGCGAAGAGAAGGTTAAGCACTTCAAGAGGAGAAGAAGGAATGCAAGACCGGCAATTTCTCTACAAGTGCCCTGGAGAAGGGTCATCCACTCTTTGTACTGTTGGAGGGCCATAAAATGCCCTTTTGGTGTGTTCCAAAAACAGAAGTCAACATCATTCAGAAAGATTGAACATAAAGATTTAAAATCTTTAAAATGGCCTTATCCTCTCTTCCCACTGGTCTGTGAAGACAGAAACATTAAAGGGAGTAGGAACACTGTCCATAAAGCCTCCAGTGTGAGGCAGAGATTTTGTGCTACTGTTTAACCCACAGTATTTAACATGTGGACATGTGTTCTGCACTGCTAAATTACAGTAGCTTCACATATTTTCGTGGTTTGATGTCTCAGAATAGAGTATCTTTTAAAGGACTTCCTGAGCATGGCTAATTCCTTGCTGAATCAGCTAGACTGGGGGAGACTCAATTTTTACATATGTCTCAGCCTTTCATTCTAGAAAAGTTTCAAAACACTTAGCAGTGAATCAAACTCTATGGTAACTTATTGGGAGGGTTTTGCTGAAATCATAGTGTCGCTACAGCCATAATTCCCATTTCCATAGCAAAACTGTGTTTTACTTATGCAGCTATTTCAAAGTATTGGAGAGGATTCATTTTGTCAATTTATATTTTCATCCGTAAGACCTTCTGTTTTTGAAAACCTAGTATGTTTTAAAAGACAATTACAATGTTAAAGTGTCATTTTTATTTCTCAGCAATGCCAAAACAAAAAATAATCATTTCCATTTATTGGGAATCAAGCTGTAATCCTATTTGGTTTTTATTTTTTCCTTATTTCAGTCCTAAGCACAAGCTAAAAATTCTACATGTCAGTTTGAAAGTGTAGAGCCTTATAATTTAAAAAAAAAAAATCTTCATGGACTCATTGTAGGAGATGAATCTTAGTTGTGTCTTGGGAGATAAAAAAGGCGGTAAAATTGCCTTGGTGCAAGAAGAATCCGGTACCAGTCTGAACAGGCCACCCCTTCTAGGGTGCAGGAAGAAAAGGTTACCTTTATGTACGTTGTTGTTATTTATCATTTTGGGTCAAATTCTTAAATAGGTGAATTTGGTAATTTCATTTGATCATATGACCACTTTCTTATCTTTTCTAATGTATCTTCTTTATCATAATATTTGCTTTTATTTATGCTCTGGTAATAGTAATTAGATAGCTAGCAAAATGTGACATTATCTCACAACTGCTTAATTTATCTTTATCTGTGTGTTGTAATCACAAAACGGTCTCTCAGAAAAACACCAAAGTAAACATAAACTCTTAATCCTTGAGGCTTCAGAACAATGGCAGTTGGATGCCTTTCTGTACCACAAGTTTACTCTGTCGTTTACTATGATCAGTGGACATGCAATATCATGCAGGAATTGGGCTGAGCATGTGAGCATTCAGATTAGTACTATAAAGAACTTCCTGAATTGTGAGACAACTTAAAAATTTTTTTGGAACACATACATTTGGGAACAATATTTAAAACCCAGGCTTCCATTTCTGTTCTTGTAATTCCAACACTTTTATGGCAGTTATCACCTATAATTATCAGGGAACTCCAACTAGTCATGCATTTAGATATCAGAGTGAATCCAGTGGCAGCATCTCAAACCCAATTAGTAACTAACTAAAAGTACTACAAACTAGGCTCTTTTTTACTGGTAGATGAAAGTCAAGTGTATAAATGAGAGCAAAACTCAAAACGCTTATAAATAACAATCTTAAATCACTTAAATCAGGCATATGTTGCTGTTAACTTCCTGAAAAATAACTTTTTGGATGTGAGCATATGTATCTATTATTAAGACAATGTAACTGTCTATTACCCTTTGCTTATTTTTCCCAGGACTGTGTAAGCATGTACATGGCTCTGAACAATTAACGATTTGATATTGATATTCTAAGTTTATCTCCTCTCGGTATTTCTAGAAAGTGCATTAGATATTTTTTGTTGCCAGCATTGTAATGACCCTCAGTTGTTTCCAGACTTTAGGGTGTTAATATTTCATACACAATCACACTCTGTGAGCTATAAAAATTTTTATAAGTGTGTATAGAGCAACAGAACATGTTTCACATTTGAGTTGAGTCATTATACTGATGGCCCTAAACACAAAACATCCAATGTGAATGAATCTTTCTTTTACATTCCAGATGCTTGATTCAGCCCCCAAAAGCTTAAATCAGGAGTAACTTCCATTATGTAAGTGCTCTCGTGTCCATACACTTCAGGTGCTTATGCACCATCTCTAATTTTTTTTTTTTGTTAGTTCACTAAGTTGATGACCACTTATGTGATTATATATTTTATTGAACTGGGACTGCAGAGATCAAAGTTTGAAATAAATGAGTACCACTGAATATGGGTAAGTGCACATATCTACTGAATTGTTTAAATAATTTAGATTAATCTTTCAAAAAGCAGGATTCACGCCTGAGAAAGACACCTGTGGATTTTAGAAACCAAGTCTTGTAGCTGATTACAGTATTCTGAAGAATAGCTTCTTCAACAGCTTTATGCCTACGAGGTGTGCAAAGCAGCATATTATTTCTACTGATGAATGGGCAATAAGAGCTTTATACTAAGGAAGTGAAACATCTCTCAGAAATGAAAGGATAGTATTCATAACTTCTATTTTAGCTTGCTGTAAAAAAGCTCATGAAACTGAATGATCAGCAAGAACTTTCAAATAAGTTTGTCTGTTTTTATTTGCTTGCAGTATGCAAGACCGTTAAAATATTCTTTTATCTAAAGTATAATTAGGAGACAACTGCACCATGAACAGCTAAATCATTTATCTGCTTCAGCAAAAAAGCTAATCTTGAATTTCATTCAGAAAGCTTTTGAAAGAAGAAATTGAGGGCTATAATTTTATTCCTAAAAGAAAGATTTTCTTTCTAGGATAAGCTACAGAAAACTTTATTTTGACTCACACAATTGTGTTGCACACAAAGTGTATTTAATAAAAAGGAGATCAATATTTTTCATAGAAATTTTCACATTTAGATTTCCTTTTTTCCCTCTGAACATTTAAGGGCCAGTTTTCTTCCTTTCATAATTCTTTTCTCTGATACCTTTAAGTCTCGATTAGTGCTATTCTTAGTGTTTGTGCACCTGGCTCACAAAATTAATGCCTTTCTACAAAAAGTACCCCACTTATTACTTCACAAATAAATTCTGATAATTCTACATTATTAAGACTCATAAGTAGATCAATAAAGATAAATGAATAAATTCAAATGCATTACGTCACAAGAAAAACACATTATGCTTCTGACAACTGCTGACTTATGGAGGCGGAAAAGATGAAAAAGAAAATTCTGGTCAAATCCACTCATTTTACTGAAAAATCAATGTAGTAACAAGATTATTTTGATAATCAGAATAAGGTTATCTGAATGTTTTCACTCATTCAATTCAATGTTGAATTTCTAATACTGGTCCTATGATCTTAATTGATAATTTTATTTATTCTGAGGATTAAACTAAATTTAAAAAACAGTGGGATTTATTCACAAAGGTTCATGAGGTACCTGTTTATTTTCTTAGCATATAAATATGCACAGCATTTAAGAAATATGAAAGGTAAAAATATATTTTGTTCAGAAGCATATCAAACAAATAAGATGATTCTTAATTGTTTTCTCCTGTTTAGTACCACGTCATTGTATAACTCCATTGACCTTTGTGACAATGTCTGAGTTCTCAACACAGTGGAAAACACAGCAGTGGCTAAATATGAGTTTAGAAACCTAATTATAAGTGCCAGTTAAAAAAATAATCTTGCTTCCTTTCACCTTCAAATCTAAGACCATTTCCATTTATTAATTTTTTATCTCAAATACTTAGAAGTATGTCTATTCTCTAGACTTTTTGTGTACATAGGAAAATCATTAATCACTCCTGTTGATTTTTTTTTTTTTGTGAAATGTTTAAGAACTGTGTTTGATTTTAATAAGTGCATGTTTCTTTGTTCCATTTTATGGTATTTATCAAGTGACATGATTAAGCTTTTGACATCTACATAACAGTTACAAATTTTGAATATATATTGATATAAACAGGTGGGATTAGAAGGTGAATTAGTCTCTCCTCCTTGTAGGTGCTGTGGTGAGGAGAATCATAGCTGTAAGACTCAAGCAACCCAGACTATTAATGATTCAGATATGCTCTTATCCAAAATATGTGACATGAACTTAGATTTTCTGGATCAAAATTTGGATGGGCTGTAACTGGCGACCTTTGCATGATTTGAAGTGAAAAGTATTACCATATATTGGACTAATTGGCATTTTTTGGTTTTTTTTTAAGAAAAAAATACAGTATGAATACTAACTGCTTGGTTTGCATATGGCTGAAATATGTTCTGTGCCCAGCATATTCCCTCTGACTTATTCAGGGGTATTTTTGGCCCATGACATGAAAGAGACTGGCCATCACTCTGATAGAATTTCCCCCTCCATTTACAGGTAGATTTGTGTAAAGCATATTTGTAATTGAGTAAATATGCTGCCATACCATGCTAAACTATGTGTTACCGACTTTAATTTACATAGGAAGCATTTATGTTGTATTAGCAGAAATCAATATTAGTGGTTTGTTGTGTGACATGAATAGAACCTTAAAAAAATTGACTTAAAAGCCACTATAATCCACAATTGCAGTTTTGAGCAAACTAATAATATGAGATGTGGTTCCTTGTCACCTTCTCCTCCTCTGTTCAGACAAAGGTTGTTATTGATTTTTTTCATTGTTAAACTTTTTCATAAAAGTAACACTTTGTCCTTATAGAACAGTGACTTTTCTATTGAAATTCTTTATTTACCCTTTTTTTTCAGGTATGATCTAGAGATGATAAGGAAACAATACAAAACATTCATACTCCTATACCTCCTATATGCAATATATCTTCTCTCAATAAAGGCAGAAAAACAGAATAAAAAAATAATAAAATAACCCTAATTTTTTTCCAGTTTCATCATATCTTACCATTAGTATATAGCCACCTTTTGTCTTATAAAGTGGAGACGTTCCATGATTTTTTTCTTAATTCTGAAGAATAGTTCTCTTTGATGTTTGAATGGTATGCATGATCAGATGTGACAGAAACATACAATGTTTCTTCCTGTGCTTGATACAAGAAATCTCTAATTAGCTGAACATTCAATAACCACATACTGCTATCCATACTCTTCTGGTTTGGGCTGGGATAGAGTTACTTTTCTTCCTAGTAACTGGTATAGTGCTGTGTTTTGGATTTAGTATGAGAATAATTTTGATAACACACTAATGTTTTAGTTGTTGTTAAGTAGTGCTTACACTGATCAAGGTCTTTTCAGCTTCCCATGCTCTGCCAGCGAGGACGTGCACAGGAAGGTGGGAGGGAGCCCAGGACAGCTGACTCAAACTGGCTAAAG
>NW_009228693.1:0-8475 GCF_000690835.1 Fulmarus glacialis
GGTGGGGGAGGTGGGGTGGGAGGTATTTATATAGTCAAAGATATCTGGCAATAATTTTTATGACCCCACAAATCAAAAATAAGTGAAAAAAATTCAAGGTCTATATCATATGGAGACATTCTGAAGAACATAAATCACTTCTAAGTAGTGTGGAAAAATGCAGGAATTGCGCTTGAAGTAAGCTAATGAGGTCAATACTATCACTTCCTAGGTTCAGAATTTAGGACTAGAAAAATTATCCTTATCTTTTGGGAGTCAAGAACTTCTTAACCAAGTATTAGAGGCCATATAACTGCTTCTCAGATTGCACTACTAACACACAGCTTGCTTTATATTAAAGGAAGAATAAATTTCACAGTCAAATTTTACAGTCAATATTTAATGGCACAAAGTGGGAAGACAACAGTGCAAAGTTCACAAATTTTCATCAGACATATTCTGAAGGTAAGGATTCCACCAGAACGCTAGCAAAAGTATGTCATTGTTTTATAACTTTGCGACCTTAAAACAGACTTATGGAAAGGCTTCTTAAATGGTCATCTTATTTCATTAGTAAGGAAACTATGTAATTGTCTCTCTTCTCCTCCACAGTTTTTAAATTCACCCTGCACTGCTCAACGTGAAGACACATGCATACACAGAAAAGCTAAGCATGTTTCCAAGGTGAAGACACATGCATACACATAAACAGAAAAGCTAAGCATGTTTCCAAGCTCTGCTACAGCAACTAACTTTACAAAACCAAAACCCAACTCTGTTCACATATTGGAATTCTCTGAAAAAATTCTCTAAATGCAATCTGTAAAAGTCTGTAAAAATGTGCAATAAGCTATGCATGCTTGGGTCATATGCAGAAAGAAAAGAACACGTGATCAATTTACAAAGCTAAAGAGGATCTTGCTAAGTCAGAAACATTCAAGTGCTTTCAGACATTCAGGAATTTGACCTACACAATATCATACTGATTTTGGACTTTTATGGAGACATTATCTGTACAATTTTGAGTTGAATGAGTCAGCTTAAAAAACTTCTTAATTATTCTTGAATATTGATGTTTTGGCTGTAGCAAAAACGCGTCCAACTCCTCTCAGCGCCTGTTACCTAGATCCATGTTCCTCTAGACTGACCAAGATTATAAGGAATGCTTTCTTGCACAGCTGAGTGAAATAAGCAGAGACTGCTGTCTTCGGACCACTCTGCAGCACACGGTTTATTAACACAGACACACACATACCCTGTCTTCACTGCGGACTACACGTGCTTGGGACCTCTGAAAGTCCTCTTGTTTAACAAAAAATGGTTTGGGCCTAAATAAGAGCACTGGCCTTGCTGACCTGAGGTAGGTTTAAATCAGTGTTAAACGCCCTGAAGATCCATTACCAGTTCTCTCACTCACTATTGACTACACACCATTTAAACATGTTTCTCCCCGTTACAAATGCAGCTAGCAAGAAGTGGGTATATTCCATATTGCACTTGCTGTAAGCTATACACACTGGGCACTGAATAGTATGACCAGAAATCTTACAGGATTTAATTTACAATCTTGCATGTTGTAAGCCCCTTGGGACAGGAAACTCTCATGTTTTATATATCTATAAAACAACATGCATACCTATGACACTGTATAAATAACAGAGGATCAGATTAAAAACATCTGTAGACACTCTGGCTGATCTATTGTCTTGCTGCCTGCTGTCTCCTCATAATTTTTGACGGCAGACGAGCCATTTCACACAACAGGATTGCTAGCAGTGCTGATGCAGCTACATAAAAATCTCTAGCAACATGTTAACAAGAGACTTGATGAAGAGAAAAATTAAAAAATAATCATAATAATCTGTCCTTCAGGCATGACCTCCTGACAGGTTTCTGTTTGATTTTTGTTTACTTTTTGCCAAGAAAAGATAGGAAACATGGATGACACAAATAAAACAGTTTTGGAAATGTGGTAGGAGGCAGTAAGGGCAACATTTCTTTGATTCAGAACTAAGTCTGTTGTGATACAACTTTTCTCTGACTGCCCAGAACTGTCAACATCTATTCATCTATTGTAATTTGCTTCTGTGAAAGCAAAAATAATGTATGTCCGCAACATGGTGATAGTCACAGAAGATATAAAGAGATTCACACACTGTGCAAGTATTGAGTACAGAAATAATGCTAAAAGTGAGGCAGACTGTTATTGATACCACGCAGGAAAGGGAACAACTACATTTTCAAGAGAGAGGCAAAGAGAAATCCTAAATTTAGAACAAAATTCAGAACTGAAGCCAAGATACTGTCACCACCAGAGCTGCGTGAACATCTCACAGAAAATCCTTCAACAGTGTTAAACTCGGCTCCTTTAGGTTTCGAAGAGGGAAACAAAATCAATTCCCTTCACGTGAATCTTCTCTGTGTCCTTCAAATCACTATCTAAAAATTAAAATTGAAACACTTTTCTCTCTGCCCAGCTATATACTTTTCTAAATTGATTATAAGCCTTTCACTTTGACTCCATAATCAAACTTGTGGCAGCTGGTCACACGGTAGGTCTGCTGAATCGAATGAGCCTGGTATGTTTTTGCAGTACACCTCAGGCTGCTTTCACAGAAGACAAGCATTAATTAAAAGTTACTCCATCTAATAAGACACTTCACTTTTGCAGTCAGGAATTAAGAACGGTTAAGATAGAGAAAATGCCAGAAGTGTGAAACTGTATGAAAAATGTTTTTTTCAAAATGAGATGATCCAAAGGTATCCAGTCAGATCATTTTTCATGCAAGTGCTTCCCTTCACCTTTCCACATTATTCTCTCAGACCTAACCATACTTAGTCTCGCCCATTTTCTTCTCTCCTTCCAGCAAGTAAGTGATCTAGTGATGATACTTTCTACAGTTGTATTCAAAAGTGTGGTGTTTTCTATTCAACTTTTACCACTTCTTTGCACACAAACAGTTTGAAACCTAACAACAAAAAAATGTTATGAGGCAGAACACTTCTCTCCTTACTCTTCTGGGAAGAGAGAGGTGGGCACATATGTACATATGTACGAAGATGTACATATAGAATCCACATAGCTTCCAAATGTAGAGTATGTGAAGCATTTACATTGATATGATTTTTGTCTTTCATCTTGTCACAAGTCTGGATACCAGAGACTTTCATTCTGCAAGGAAGACAGGACACTCAGTTTGATCAGGACATTCACTTAATAAACATCTCCCAGAAAACCTGAGATTGTCTAAAAACCTGAGATTGTCTAATTGTTCTAATTAGAATGTGATCAAACTGTACTCCTGCCTGCTTTACAACCAGAGGGTGCCAGGCCAGCTTGCTAGCAAGGGCTTAGCAGGCATAAGACACATCTGTTGCAGCTGGCAGTGTTTTATCTGCTGCTGCATGACTGAAGGTATACTTAAACCCATCTTCCTCAACCTCCTCCCTGTGCCCAGGAAGGGACTGACAAAAAAAGTAAGTCAGGATCTTAGATAGTATATTGCTTACTATAAGAGATTTTTATTATAACACATGAACTGCAACAATAAAGCATCTTAATTATTAAGGACAGAATCAGGTTACTACTTGCACCAGCAAATAGGATAGAGTCTCTGTCATGTTGTTCCTGCTGCTGCGGAAGCAATCAGTAACTGAAGAAGTAAAGAGCTAATGAAGGCAATTGAGTAGCTTTGAAAACATCAAAATCCAAGAGAATCCTAAATTATAATCCAGCACAACACAACCTTTCCAGCTGCACAAAGTGCTGCAGCATTTACTAAAATCAGATTGTGCTTTTAAAATGTAGTTCATACTGGGAGTACTATATATTTGGAAAATTGCAGGCCGTTAACTCTAGGCCTACTAGTCTCTATGGATTCATCCTAGATGTGCTACTGGTTTGCTCATATACCATTTTGTTTCTTTTTCACACCCTAGAGAAAAGAAAGCTCACAATTTAGAATAAAATTCTCAAGAATGCCAGAAACTGTTCACAAGGACAGTTCAGCTGTTCTGTAACAAAGCCTTACTTATAAAACACCTAAGTTTCTCTTTGGAAGTCAGGAATTTAAACAAATAGATTTTGAATTGTCCCTTTTTTAGGGCTTTGAGATTTATCTCAATGAGAAGCCCAAGCATGCATTCATTCATTCATTCAGCCTGACAGTATCCGAACCTTCTCTTTTATCTTTCTCTACAGTTTAGGGGCTCTTCCTTCATTGCATGAAGTTACAACCCTTCACAAATTATTTTGAACACACTAGGAAGAAGAGCAGCAGCTGTGAAGTTCTTGGCCAAAATCAGAAACAATTCCTACTAGACTTGGATAGTGATAGGAGGAAACAAAATGGAACACCTCCCCCCCCACATACACACACCCCAACAAAGCCATTTTCTGTCAAAAGATAAAGAAAAGCAAAACTATTACACAAAATCGAGTCAGTTTTGCCAGAAGACTATTTTGGAGAGAAGAGTGAAAAAGCATATTGGGGATAGGGGGCACTTACAGAAGTGTTGAGCATTCATTTCAACCTTCTATTACCCTGAAGAAGAGTGATTTTTGTTTTTACTAATGTAGTAATGGAAGTGAAGGTTGAAGAAAAACGTTAAATCGGCCATCAGTCTTTCCCCCTCCTTTAAGAGCAGTTAGAAGTTTTCTCGTTTGCTTCCTATTCTGAAGGGAATCAACTCTAAAAATCCTTTCTTAAATCAAGTTTTTCAGCTAGGGCTTCTTCTTACCAGTTGCCTACAGTTCTTTCCCAAATAAGGGGAGGAGGAAGAAAAATCAGAATTTTGTATACTCTTTCAAAACTATGTTCCCTATCCTTCCCCTATTACTCATTTAGAAAGAGCTTCTAAACCAGATCTTCAAGTAACTCAGACCAGTTAACCATATGCATTCATTCATCCAATCACTAATGGAGCTACTGTCACATGAAACAGCTGAAAAATATGACTCCCCGTGCCTTCTACCTTTTAAGTTCTTGATAAAGGAATACTTTTAATACACAGAGGACTTGAGGTATGGAATTATTGCTAAATCACTTCCCTTTTGTCTTGGTGCTTCAGCAAACCAGCTCTACCCTGCACTGTGTCAGTATTTTCTGTCATCTTGTCATCCTTCATGTGACTTGACATATATCATCTGCTTGCATTATTAATCCAGGAATGCAAGGCAAAAAGTTTAGCTGGTGAAAGGTTTCTGCCTTTTTCTAGAACAGCAAAAGGCTGTTGTATAAGCAGAGAAAACAAACCAAAAGTCAGAAGGATGAGTTTCATTTCCCTCAGACAAAATACATAATCATTCCCATTCTACATTTGTAGAGTTTAAACATACAAAATGCCACAAAAATGCATAGAAAACTTTAACACATACTCACCATTAGCAATAAAAGATGAAAAACATCTGCATATGAGGGTACATGACATGAAACACAAGGAGTCATGTAAACAATGCTCTATGATTTATCCTAATACTGGGAATTGCGGGATGAAGGCTTTTAATCAGATGGCCTCTAGCAACAGCCCTGTTGCCTGGGAAGTAAACACACGTGTAAACATTTTTGATAAAGGCATGATACAGCCTGTATCATAAAATGAGCCCTCTTTTTGCATCTCTTTATGTCACAAAATACACTTACATTCATCACAGCTATATGCATGTAAAGTTACAAAGGCTTTGATCATTTCAGTCCTGCTTGTACTGGTAATTTACTTGGCCCATTGTGTGTGTAAATTTATCTACCAACTTCCAGAACACAGAGAAAGGTAGACACCAAAACTTTAGTGAGAATATAAGGATTTCCCAATGAATCATGTCTACAAAAGGAGCAGAATAAGCTATCTGAGATACAAATCTGTCTTTATTTTCATGTGATATGTAGCATGAAGCTATCAACAATAAATCTTAAGAGGGGATGCTAACATCATAGCAGTTGATTCAATTTCAGTTTTGCTCTCTATACTTTTAGCAAAGGAAGAGGGAATCCTTGGATACAGAGTGGCAACATTTCAGGGAGACATAACAGTACTACAAAATGATGATAGAACAAATAAGAGCAAAAGCTTGATGCCACCCAGTTCCTTTGCACTTCACAGGTAAGGAGACTGTAACTGCTCAGCTGCAACTTGGCCTTAGAGCAGAAACTGGTAAGCTTGTACAGAGTGAAAATTGCTGGGATCTTTAATGACAAGCTGCCACATAAAACATAGGACAACACAAACTAAAGTATCACATAAACTAACAAGGAAGTACTGAAAATGAGTAGCCAACACACTCGTGTGAAAAATAATTGGCAAGATGGAAAGATATTCACGTGTACTGTAAGCATATGGGAAGGAGAGGTCAGTACAACTGTCTGGGTTTATGGCTTCCTATTGGAAATACCACATCCTGATAAGTGGTATTGTATCATTGTATACGATGCGTCACATTTGTTTAATGTTAAGGCTAGTCCAAATTTTGCACCTTCTATATCTCAAAACAGTTTTAAGCCATCACCTTTAAAGGTAAGGAAGACGCCCCAACTTCCATGAATTCTTTTCCACTGACATGTGGATCACGGATTCTCAGGATTTCTAAGCATACTTGTTTTTCTCGAACACAGTACCACAAAAATCCAGAGGAGTTAGAGACATGCACACGCCTGCAGGGCTATGATCTTACTGGCATCACGGAGATGTGGTGGAATGGCTCCTATGACTGGAGCGCTGGAATGGAAGGATACAGGCTCTTTAGGAAGGACAGGCAGGGGAGATGGGGAGACGGTGACGCCCTCTATGTTAGTGACCAGCTGGAGTGCATGGAGCTCTGCCTGGGGATGGATGAGGAGCTGACCGAGAGCTTATAGGTCAGGATTAAAGGGAGGGCAGGGACAAGTGACATTACAGTGGGGGTCTGCTACAGGCCACCAGACCAGGAAGACCAAGCAGATTGAGCCCCTCTATAGATAGATAGGAGCAGCCTCATGTTGACAAGCTCTGGTCCTCATGGGGGACTTCAACCACCCCGATATCTGTTGGAGGGACAACACAGCAGGGCATAAGCAATCCGGAAGGTTCCTGGAATGCACTGATGATAACTTCCTTCTCCAAGTGGTAGACGAGCCAACAAGGAGAGGTGCTATGCTGGACCTTGTTCTCACCAACAAGGAGGAGCTGGTGGGGAATGTGAAGCTCAAGGGCAGCCTTTGCTGCAGTGACCATGAAATGGTGGAGTTCAACATCCTTAGGGCAGTGGGGTGGGCACACAGCAAGCTCACTACCCTGGACTTCAGGAGAGCAGACTTTGGCCTCTTCAGGAATCTGCTTGGTAGAGTACATGGGATAAAGCCCTAGAGGGAAGAGGGGCTCAAGAAAGCTGATTAGTATTCAAGGATCATCTCCTCCAAGTTCAGGAGCGATGCATTCCAACAAAGAGGAAGTCAGGCAAAAACGCCAGGAGGCCTGCATGGATGAACAAGGAGCTCCTGGACAAACTCAAGCACAAAAAGGAAGCCTCCAGAGGGTGGAAGCAAGGACAGGTAGCCTGGGAGGAATACAGAGAAATTGTCTGAGCAGTCAGGGATCAAGTTAGGAAAGCTGAAGCCCTGATAGAATTCAATCTCGCCGGGGACATTAAGGGCAACAAGAAAAGCTTCTATAGGTACATCGGGGATAAAAGGAAGACTAGGGAAAATGTGGGCCCTCGCCTTTGCTGCAGTGACCATGAAATGGTGGAGTTCAACATCCTTAGGGCAGTGGGGTGGGCACACAGCAAGCTCACTACCCTGGACTTCAGGAGAGCAGACTTTGGCCTCTTCAGGAATCTGCTTGGTAGAGTACATGGGATAAAGCCCTAGAGGGAAGAGGGGCTCAAGAAAGCTGATTAGTATTCAAGGATCATCTCCTCCAAGTTCAGGAGCGATGCATTCCAACAAAGAGGAAGTCAGGCAAAAACGCCAGGAGGCCTGCATGGATGAACAAGGAGCTCCTGGACAAACTCAAGCACAAAAAGGAAGCCTCCAGAGGGTGGAAGCAAGGACAGGTAGCCTGGGAGGAATACAGAGAAATTGTCTGAGCAGTCAGGGATCAAGTTAGGAAAGCTGAAGCCCTGATAGAATTCAATCTCGCCGGGGACATTAAGGGCAACAAGAAAAGCTTCTATAGGTACATCGGGGATAAAAGGAAGACTAGGGAAAATGTGGGCCCTCGCCAGAAGGAAACGGGAGACCTGATTACTCGGGATATGGAGAAAGCTGAGGTACTCAGTGACTTTTTTGCCTCAGTCTTCACTGGCAAGTGCTCAAGCCACACCACCCAAGTTGCAGAAGGCAAAGGCAGGAACTGGGAGAATGAAGTAGAAGATCGTCAGGGTCGAGACCATCTAAGGAACCTGAAGGTGCATAAGTCCATGGGACCTGGTGAGATGCATCAGCAGGTCCTGAGGGAACTGGCAGATGAAGTTGCTAAGCCACTATCCATCACATTTGAGAAGTCGTGGCAGTCCAGGGAACT
>NW_009228693.1:8627-9224 GCF_000690835.1 Fulmarus glacialis
TAAGGAGTTAACTGGTGACAGCCAACGTGGCTTCACTACGGGCAAACTGTGCCTGACAAATTCAGTGGCCTTCTATGATGGGTTTACAGCACTGATGGACAAGGGAAGAGCAACTGATGTCATCTGCCTGGACTTGTGCGAAGTATTTGACACCGTCCCACACGACATCTTTGTCTCTAAATTGGAGAGACACAGATTTGGCAGATGGACCATTTGGTGGATAAGAAATTGGCTGGATGGTTGCACTGAAAGAGTTGCAGTCAACAGCTTGATGTCCAAGCGTTCCTCAGGGGTCAGTATTGGGATCAGCGCTGTTTAACATGTTTGTCGGTGACATGGACAGTGGGATGGAGTGCACCCTCAGGAAGTTTACAGACAACACCAAGGTGTGTGGCATGGTCAACACGCTGGAGAGAAGGGATGCCATCCAGAGGGACCTTGACAAGCTTGAGACGTGGGCCCACGCAAACCTCATGCAGTTCAACAAGGCCAAGTGCAAGGTCCTGCACATGGGTCAGGGCAATCCCAAGCACAAATACAGGCTGGGCAAAGAATGGCTTGAGAGCAATCCTGAGGAGAAGGACTTGGGGGTGTTGG
>NW_009228694.1:0-662 GCF_000690835.1 Fulmarus glacialis
ACCTGGCTGGGACGTCCCGGGGAGCTGGGGGGCGAGCAGCGGGCTTCCTTCCATGGCACTTGCCGTGTCCCCCCTCAGCGCTGCGTGGTTGAATAAAAACCATCTGTAAAACCCACACCGAATGCAGCGCTGGGGAAAGGCACCTCCTGGCGAGGCCCCAGCCGCTGAAAAGCAGGCTGCATACACGGGCAGAATGAATAAGTATAAAACGAGCTGTTAATCTGCAGAGCACACCCAGCCCGGACCTGGCTGGACAGACGGACGTCCTGCTGCGGACCTGCAGTGATGCTAGCCCGGGCACACGGGGCTGCGGGACCCTCCGTGCCACCTTACGGTGGGTGTCACAATGTAAAACCCCTCGTAAAGCACCAAAGGAGTTTGTGTATTCCCAGTGCACAGAGCTCCTGCTGGGAAGCTCTTCCAGGCCCTCCCTCCTCCGGTGTTTAAAAGCTACCTCTTATTTTTCCAGCCTGTGCATAGTCATAGGCAACGTACACCCCTACGGTCTTGTGCCAAAGCTTTCAGCATCTCATCTCCCGCGGGGGCGTACCCTGGGATGCATCCATACACCACTCTCCTTGTGCTGCCCTTAGCTTTTGTTTTGCCAGGCTACGCACGGCGATTTTCTCCAAGCTCCATTTTTTGTAAGAGGAGCCTGCAGT
>NW_009228694.1:681-12241 GCF_000690835.1 Fulmarus glacialis
CTCTGCCAGCAAAACCAAACACATTGCGGGGGGCCAAAAGCACCCTGTGCTACAGCAGATTTTACTGAACCCCTTTCCCCCATGGAAAGTGGCTGAAGGCTCTGTGAACTGTTGGGGCCCCCCAACCGCAGGGGCAGCACTGGCACCCTCACCCCAAAGGGACAACTCGGGGTGAACAAACCCCTTCACCAAAACCAGGCCCCTCGTGCTGCACCGCAGCCCTCCTGACGCAAAGTGATTTATGCGCCTTGTTTGCAGAAAAGTTAATTTTAAGCACGGCGAAGTTGCTCGCCCAAGGTCACAATGTGAATAAAAAGGATTCCTGCGCCAGGAGCTGAACAAAGGCGCCCGGGCTCCGGCCGCGGCTGTGCATGCTGTGGCACAGCTACAGTACTGCAAGACAGGCGCCGTGTGCTTAGACACAAATACGGGAGCCCCTCTCATGACATGGCTGGCAGCGACGCTACGGCATTAATCCATCCCCCAGACCACAGCTACACTGTGCATAGCAGTTTGTAAGACATAACTAGATGGGTATAATTCAATATATTCGATGCCTGTGGTGCCAGGGCACCCGCCGTTCCCAGTATGGGCCCAGCAGTGCTGGGTTCAGGAGGGTTTTACTCATTGGAGTCAAACGTGTACTTGCCTTCCTGCCTCCCTGCTCATCTGAATGTGCCCCAGAGTCACCCCTGTTTTCTAATTGCGTGCGGAGTCACCGGCACTGAAATTCAGAGCGGGTAAAAAAAAAAAAAAGCAGCTCAGGATGCTTGGTAAACTGCAAAAGATTCACTTTCCTGCTATTTTGGACCATTGTTTTGCTTTAAAAAAAATTGTTTTGAAGGGTTTGTTGTGGTGGTGGGAAATCTCACTTCCTTTGGGTTCTGTCTGCTCTCCCTTCCTCCTTTTTCCCTTATTAAAAGGGAAATTTAAAAAGAGAAAAGAAAAACAAATGTCAACCCTGGTTTTAGAAAAAATTTTCCTTTCAGATGTCATCACATTGCCCTAACTTCAAGGAACGTGAAATTTCTTGACAAAGAACATAGCAGTTATTAAAAAAAAGCATTTATCAATAAAACACCCCCACTGGCACCTGAGCCGTGCTCTGCCCACAGCACAGACGAGCTTCGACCACAGGCCCTGGGAGAGCAGCTGCGAGTGCTCTCACGCATGGGCAAAGTGCGCCCACGAAGGGATCAGCTGTGGCTGCAAGTTTTGTACTACCTGTATATGTATTGTTATATATATGCAACAGGCTTCATGGTTAAGTCATAGGCATTGTCTTGTGACTTAAATCTGTTCCTCTTTTGGCCTTCCAGATGTTGTCCTGCAGCTGTGCCTGGTGACACGGACAAGGCACAGCCCCACCTGACTGTGCCTCAGTTTCCCCCATGCTGGACGCGATCATCTCACCGTGTCGGGCTGAGCTGAGCTGAGCTGGGGACCCCGGACCTCTCAGGGAGAGGCACCGCGGAAATGCTCGAGAATACCTGAGCCGTGACTGATACGGGGTTTAATGATGTGAACACTTCTGGGTGAGGCAGCAGCACGTTACCCCTGGGGCAACTTGTAGTTTGCAAGATCATTTCCACCCACTGTGTCGCTTCGAGGTACGCGGCTGCTGGGGAGAGAGGCCAGCCTTGCAGGGTGCTGCCGGGCACCCTGGGGACGCTCCTAGCCTCTCCGGCTCTCTAGCCCCTCTGTTACAAGGGGATGAGGAGTCTCTCCCTCAGCCCTCAAGTTTTCTCACTTTTGCTCTTCCAACCTCTCCCCATCCTGCTGAGGGGAGCAAGCGAGCAACTGGGTGGGGGCTTTGCTGCTGGCCAGGTCAGCCCACCACACCCCGCAAGGTCAGGCACTGGAGCGGCTGTGATAGAGGAAGAGATAAAGCAGCAGAGTGGCACGGCCAAGGAAGTTGGTTTCTTAAGCTTCCCTTGGACTAAAATACACATACGTGAACAGCGAGCCTATGGAGGGCTCACTGCTGTTATAGTTATACTATATACACCACTGATAACTATTTTATATACCCATGTATGTATATAAAATCCATAATACTAATATATTACTTACGTTTATTACCTTTCCAAATCACTTCCCTGCTTCACTCAGTACCTCACCACTTCTGAGCTGATCAGTCAACCACGTCACCTGATACCAACAGGAACAATTACTCATTTGTTTCGGGCTGACACCTTTCACCAGTTCACACATAGCATTGTTCAGCCACACCTTCCTGCACACCCACCCTCTCCTCCACAGGGGACCACAGCCAAGGTCCCTGGTCTCCGTTCTGTGGGTTCACGGGCTCGGCTGTGAGCCGGTGAGGCTGCTCGCAGACAGCTTCCCCAAGAGCACATGGTGGCTTTAGAGCTAAGTGTGACACCGGTGGTGTATGAAGCTCTGGGATCTCAATGTCCTGAGGCTCTGCAGCAGCCCTCAGCTGCTCCTGGAACTGCATCTCCCTGATACACCCCATGGTTGCACCAAGCCCCCAGACATGAAGGCCACCAGCCCCACTCCTGGGGTCAAGGAGAAGAGAGCAGTAAGTGATCAGGGGCTCTGCGAGGGGGCCAGGCAGCAGCTTTGGGCTCCATCCCGTGGATGCTTCATGACCCTGTATCCTAAGACAGTGTCCCAGGATTCATTCAGGGAGTGAGAAAAAAAAAAACCTAAGGGGCTGTAATAGCATAAATATCATCTGCTTACCCCCATACTGTGTGCCTGATTACAGAAAATATTGGCTGAGGCACCTCTACCAGAGATGAGACTACCCTTCACCAAGGGACAAAAAAAACCCCTGCCATGTCCCTTGGCAGTTTGTTTCCGCTGCTCATCCCTTTTGCTGCCAATGTGCACGCCTGCTTTTTAGTCCGACTTTGGCAGGCTTCAGCCACTGGTTCTTGTTCTGTCTTTCTCTGACATTAAAGAGTCCTTTAGTGCCAAGTAATT
Organism: Fulmarus glacialis; assembly: GCF_000690835.1. NCBI lineage: Eukaryota > Metazoa > Chordata > Aves > Procellariiformes > Procellariidae > Fulmarus > Fulmarus glacialis. The sequence goes on from NW_009228694.1 coordinate 3,634, forward strand.
TCTTCTTGTGATGGTACTTACACACCAAAATCAAGATACCTCTCAATTCCCTTGATAAACTGAGCAATTTGAGCTCTTCAAGTCTCTCCCTGTAAAGCATTTTCTCCAGCCTTCGTGTTATTGTGCTGGCTTGTGTCTACATGCCCACATACTGGCATTTGTGCGTCGATGGAAATCTGCGTGCAGGAGCAGCCTCCCACATACAGACACGTGCACACACGTGGAATTGATGCATTAGAGTTTATTTATCCCCAAATGCACTTAGATGTATGTGCAAGCCCTTTAGCTCACATCACAAGGGCCAGATGAGCATCCGAGGGTAACACACAGGGTGCTCCTGACCTGTTCTTCTCCCCCTTACATTAACCCTCATCCCTGGGGGAAGGACCATCCTTCCTAAGCCAGCTCCTCCTATTTAATCTGCCCTCCAGGCCATGGAGAAAGATGAGGGCAGGGAGACCGAGCCCCCAGTTGAGCTGCTGCGGTCCCACGACCCAGCTGGCACCCATCCCCTTCACCTGGGTGCTATTGCTTTAATTAGTTAATATCCAGCCAGCACCTGGCAAGCCTCACTAGAAAATCCTTAGAGAGAGGCAAGGCATTAATTACCATTATTATAATTCTAATCGCACTGACTGGATTTCTGATCTCCTCCTTCACTGGAAGAGCCTCTGTTGTGGGACTGGGGAGGAGGATCAGATGGTGGGACGCCTGTCCTCCCTTCCCCACGGGGTTCAGCATCCGCACACAGGCAGAGCAGGGACAGTGTTTTTTTTGCGCTCGCCTACAGGCTCTGGGAACAGGATTCGCTCACTCGCTCTTGGTGATCCCAAGTGGGACCTCGCCTGAGAAAAGGGCCAAATTAAAACCAAGGGCTGGACTTTCATACCCCCAGCACCACACAGTATTTTGCATTTCTCCCTCACTGTAAAACCATGCGTATTTGGGCTCGGGTTCCCATGATGCCAGGGAAAGGCGGCAATCGCTCTTTAACATGTATGAGCTGGCTGATGTCAAGGCTCATGGGGACCCCAGAGGGGCTTCTTCAGGGAAAAGCTGTGTTGCGGGACCAGGGCAGCCCAATACCTGGGTGTCTGCCATCCCAAGCGGTGTCCTGAGCAACCAGAGGGTCCAACAGCAGCGAGATCACTAACCCTGGCTGATCACCACCTGAGGTGCAAGACATTTGGATCCTGTATTTGACCTGGTTCTCACATCTCCCTTGCCTTCACTGCCCAGTTCTTCTACTTCCCTTTTCCCCTGTAACAGCTTCATCTGACAACATCACAGCATGGCTGGCCAGGACAGCAACCCACTACAACCCCAGCCAACGGCTCTTCCCACACTCCTGACGTTTGGTACCATCCCCTCTGGTAGAGATCACTGCCTCACCACAGACTCGCCATCTGGGATGCGACATCTCAACAGCTACTCCCATGCAAAGTCTACCATCTCACCTCCTGCAGCACTTTCACTTAAATCCATTGAATTCCCTCCAAGAAATGGCTGAGGAGCACTCCCACATTGCTGGCTGTGGTGGAGATAGCCTCCAGCAGTGAGGCAGTGACGAATATCCAGGTACAGAAGGCAGCAATGGTGATATCTGAGACCACCACAGCTGCCAACTAGAGGAGTGGATCTCTGCGTGGCTCAGCAGCCCCCTGCTAGGATTAATTTGCTCAACCAGCCCAGATGTCCCACTTCTAGTTGATAAAAAGCTGTGGGATGGACCCTGCCCTAGGGACAAAAATCACCAAGAAATCCCCCAGCCCCCCACGCAGCCCAGGAGGAGGTGTCTGGGGAGAGGAGATCATGCACCAAGGGTTGTATCAATGACCCAGCTTGAGAGCCCTGGGGTGGGGGCACCCCGCGACACCCATGCTCATCTCCCACATCTAGCTTCCTTTCCCAACTCATGGAGGATCCCACTCCCTCTCTCAGCACCCATCTCCTCCCACCGCTGCCGAGGGAAACACTTCATTTTCCGGCTCGTCATCAGTCACTCCATGTGTCCAGAGCAAAAAATATCAATCCCCAGCATGGAGAAACATGTCCCGGCAAATGCTCTCACAGGAACACAGAGAACAACCCTCTTGGCACATGCTGGAGCGGGATGGCTGAGCCAAACCATGGCTTGGTGCAGGGGCAGATGCATCCAGAGGACCAAGGCTCAGGGTGACACTGACACACACACACCCCCACCCCTGCCTGCTGCTGCAAGCAGCTCCAGTGGAGCGAGCAGCCCAACACCCAGTGACACAGCTCAGGGTCCCCTTCTGAACAAGAACACACCTCCATAGCATAAGGCTAGCCTATGTGCGGAGCCCCTTCCCCATCACCCAGGGCCTGGGTGAGGGACAGGACGGCACACCAGTAGTGCTGACACCAAGGACACCCCATGGGGTGGACCAGAAAGCCACCCAGACCCAGGCGTGCAGGGGAAGGAGTTAATCTCTCAGCCCAAGCTGCTGCTGCTAGAGCAGAGCCCTGCCTGAGGGCACTGTCAGCCGCTGAACATTTTTCTTTGTGAAGTAATGCTTTCCAAAAGAGTTTGCTGGCTGGCTGCATCATGGGTGGATGCTGGGTGGAAAAGCAGGGGGGGGCATGGGTGTCCCCCACCACTGCACCTTGCTGTTCCTGCTCAACCCAGCTCTCACCCCCTGCCCACAGCAGACCTGTTCGGGATTGTCCCTCATCAGATATTTCCCTTTCCCCAGTCATTGTTGGTTTGGGTTTCCATGAGCTAATACGCAAGACTCAAAGGTCGCTGGTCTGAGGCCAGCCAGACTTGTCACGCAGCAGGTGAGTCACATCTGACAAACCTGCCTTGGCCGGAGCAGGAGGCATCATTAAAAAGTCCTCCACTGCCACAACAGGAGCACTGTCTGCCCCAGCCATGCGTCGGCATGGTGCTGCTCACACAGGGAGCTGATGGAGGCTCTGCCCGTGCTGGACATCTCCTACCAGCCCATGACACTGCCAGCTGAGCTGGTGGCAAGTAAAGTGGTTGAAGGTGAGTCTACAACTCATTTTCACCAGTGACCAGGCAACAATGATGCTTGTGCAGCCAGTTGCTTTGTGGCCCTTGTATTGGGCCAGTTGGCAAAATCAAACCCACTGTCCCCAGGGGGACATAAGCAGAGGACAGAGCAGCTTGTGACAGGTTCTAGGAGCAGCTCCTGGGACACTGCTCCTGCCAGCTATCCCCAGCTCTCTGCACAGAAGATAACTGCCCAGCCCACCTACACAGGTCCATTGTGGGTGCAGGGTGGTGACAGAAAAAAAATACACGATTTTGGTGTGGCCCAGGGCTGCGCTGGGGAAGCAGCCAGCACCTGCCACCACGGGGTAAGTGAAGGAAAAACCTGCTCTCTGTTCTGTCTGCCTCCACAACTCTCACCCTGAGAGTGGGAGCTGAGCGTGATGATCTTCTGCATGTCCACGTCTGCTCCCCCCCCACTGCCGCTGTGGGGGAAACCTGCCAAGCTACAGTCACCCAGTTTATCCCCTGGGACAGTGTGAGCTGAAGCCACTGTGCCACCCCAGGGACCTGTCCTGGCACAGGGTCCCAAAGGGGCTGAGGCAAGCAGCACATCAGAGGCAAGAGCCTCCAGCACCCAGGGGAGGTACAAGGGTGCAGCCTGGGAGGAAAGAGGCAGAGAAATATCCAGCGGGTGCAATTGGGAGGGCAGAGCACACACCTTGGAGAGCCACGCATGGGGATTTAAGAGTTTCACCCATTAAATTGAAAGCCAAGGGCAGATCAGTGTGTTACAACAGCACAACTAGTTAGCACAGAAAGGCAGCTCAGGGCAAACTGACAGTGAGCTACGTACAAGACCTGATGGCCTGTCCGTTCCCCAAATGTTGGGGAGATGAGAGAAGGACATGCTAGGCACTGAAGAGCTAGTGTAACAAGCTATGGGACCCTTGTCTGAGGACAAGAAGGGAAAAGACATGATATGCCTGATTTAATACAGCCAGGATGACTGTTAACAGCATGCTTCAGTTCCTTGTGAACATGTGGGTGAGGTGGAAACATCCCAGGCACAGTGTGCGTCCACATCCTAGATTAAGCCCCACACAGAAGACAGACTCACCCTAGCTAAATCTCCCCAGATTTATCTTATTTCACCACTCTTCTTGAGGCTGGAGTTCGCCTTACAGATCAGCTGCTGCCAAGTCTGTCACAACTTTCCCTGAACTACAACATCACGGTTGTATTTCGCTATCTTCCCTGTGAGCTTGAAATGGTTTAGGGCAAACCCAGTTCTTTCACTAGCAGCTCTGTTTCCCAACAGCACCCATCACCTTTGCACGTTCCTCCCACGGGCAAATATTCCAACCCCAGCCCTACCTACAGCTATTTTTACAGAGTCCTCTTAAAACCTGCCATACGTTGACATTTCAGCCACTAGTAGAGCTAAGCCAGCGCAAACACCTACTGCGATGTGAACCAAGGCCAACAAATGCATTTGATCTGTGTTATCACAGTTATCAGGCTAGAACAGCACCAGAATAAATCACTTCATGTGGGTTTGAATTATCCCTCCACCAGACACCTGCCTGACTACTGCACAGCTGCAGCTCGACCTGTCCCTCCTTCTCTTAGCAAGCTCTAGTGTTATAATTTCACCCATTGCCTTCCCTGCTGCAACCCAAGCACCTGCATGAACTGCAAAGAGCTTAAAAGAAATGGACTTGTAAAAGAGAAAAAAATTACAGCAATTGCATCTCATCGTCCTCTGCAGATACATCCCAATATCAGCATCGCTTCTCAGCGGCTGCAGGAAGTAAGGGTTGAAGAAGAAATTGAATTCCCCGGACCCACTGGCTGTCCCCATGCACAGTCAGGGGACTTCTGTGGTGTGAACACCCCGAGGGTCCAGTTTTCTGGTTTCCCAGCTCCTCCCACGGTGCCTGTGCACAAGGTATCACCACGGGGAGCTGACCCTGCGCTGGAAATGTGGCTGTCTTGGTGTCGCAACGCAGCCCTGCGGGGACTGTCACTGTGGCAATGCAGAGCACACGCCCTCCCACCCCAAGGGCAGCCAGAGGAAATTTAAGACTATTGTCCCTCTCTCTTAAGCAAATGCCAAGGCCACATCCTAGCGGCCTTTAGCCGAACAGATGCACAGTGAGATTTCAAAAGGCAGCAGGACAGAGACAGAGACCAGTGAGGAATCTGGTCCCGCACCCACCAGTACAAAGCCCCACCAGCAGCGCCTGAGAAATCAGCCACAACTTCACAGCTCAACCACTCCTGCACAGCTTAACGTGTCACCTCCCTCCTCTACACCAGGCCCCCGGTTGTGGCTACCACCAGCTTCCAAGGACCTGGCACTGAAGAAGCATTTACAAGCACCGCAAGGGGCACCACAGAGGAGATTGTCCTACCCCATCCCAGCAGACACTGCCCCGTAACACCTATACCTCATAGCCCCCCATAACCCCTCTCACTGTATTTTCTCCTGTACAACACCCCCCACCCCACCCATCAGACGACAGCAAGGGCCAGGGGCTCCCAAAGGTCCAGGAAGCCAGAAGGGACCCCACAGCTACAGGGCAGAGTCTCACCAGCAAGGACCCCGTCCCTCTCCTCCCAAGCATAGCAGATCTAGAGATGGTAGAAGTGTTCAACCAGGAGTCCAGGCCATCAGGAAGGTTCCTCACAATGAGGCAGGTCTAAAATCAAGCCAGAAAATCAACCTGCGGTTCAGGATCAGTGATGGTAATCAGGGTGAAACACAGCTTGGTGATCTTCTGGCAGGTCTATAGTAACAAAACAGGCCAGGAGAAATCACTCCATGGGTTAAGGTTTGGATGACCAACACTGAAGGCCAGCACTCCTCCATACTCATGCAAGGACTGATGGCCCTGGCAGAGCTTAAATGGACCCCCAGGGCCCATGGGCTGAGGCCCCAGGTGAGGCTGGTCAGGGCCATTAAAGCCTATCGGTGCTCCTGTCCCCCACCCAGCTCCCAGGCAGCCCCCAGCCTGCAGCTGGTAGGGTGCTTTTGATAGCTTATCTGGCCCTGCTCACCCATCCCTAGGACTGGGTGCTCAGGAGGGTGCTGGATCATGGGGTCAGCAGAGGTGGCTGCTGCAGGTCATTAAGGACTCGTTTGTGGAGGCTGCTCTAGGGACACCTGGGGGAGCTGGATTCTTTGCAGACCTTTCTCAAGCCAACCATCAAACCACCGCTGTGGGCTTCACGACACTGCTCTACGAAAACATCTTGTCCGTGCAAAGCAGCAGCGCCCGCTGCAGCAGGGAGCACCAAGGCAGACCCTGCCCCGTCCTTGCCAGGGGACCGGGGACTCTGCCCATCCCAGCGTGGCTGAGAGGAGCAGGGATGGTCCAGCCATCCCATGGTCTATGAACTCATCTGTCCCCAGTGCCCCTGCAAACAACCCCCCAAACTGTGCGTGCTGCCACAGGGCATCGCATTGCTGGTGATTGCGCTTCGCTGTATCATTCAGATGCAAAGCAGGAGGAGGTGTAATTGCAACTGCTGGGCCCATCTAACCCCCCCCGCAGACTAAATCCCCCTTGTTTTGTGGATGAGGTAAATGACCGTCTGCTCCCAGTGCCCTGCCATGGTAACGAGCTTTCCTGGAAGGTCTAATTGCTGTATCTTCCCAGCAGTGAGCAAACAGCAGGTCTCCGGCAGCCTGCGTGACCCCTTCCCCATGCAGCCCCCGTGACCGAGCCCCACACTCGGATGTGGAGAGGCTTTTTAGCAGCGGCGATGCCACGCGGGTTGATCACATACATGAGAAAACCCCTCGTGCGTTGCCAGGTTCTGGGCTGCATCACCCTCTCAGCAAGACACTGCTGTCACCCAGGGTGTCCCCGGGGACTCCCCAAACAGCCCACCTGGAGCTGAGGTTGGGCTGCTGGGGCTCTTTCATCCCATACTTTTAGGGACCAAACGGAGCTGAAAGCAGCTGGCTGCAAACCCACCACCAGCCCGGTGGAGGTTGACCTGCCTGGGAGCAAGGCTCGGTCCGGGAGAGCCGTGCAGGGCTAGTGGGGGGCCAGGACCAGACACCCCCCGACCAAACCTCTCCCTGACTCTTCTCCTGGCACACGGGGTGCCGCTGCGTGCTGCCTGACCCCACTCCAGTTGCGGCTGCATCTCAATAGCAGCGAATTGCTGGTAATGAGCCGTGTCTCTCTATGAGCTGAGAGCCTTCGAGATCAAAGATGCTCTTATACAAAACCAAAATATTATCACTGGCCTTTAAAGGCCAGACTAAGCATCTGAGGGAAAAAAAATCAAATTTCTGTAGATCTAATTTGAAATCATTTTAATGCTCATTAAGATAGAGAGACCCAAGCAGATTGTGCAGGCTGGAAGACAGGGAGGGAAAAAAAGAAGTTATTATTGACATTTTAGTCTAGGTCTTTATTCTACCCAGAGCTCCCCACTTCTGACCAGCAGCTTTGAGTAATGCTATTGTTAGCATCAGAATTGTAATTCTAATGTCCTTTTTATAACTGGCTTGGAAAAAAAAATCCTGAAAGCCTTGACTGAATTCAAAGTAATGGAATTTATAGTGATGAAACAAGATCTGAAGATGGAGAAACCTGCAAGCCCCCGCGCTGTCGCTCCCTATCACGGGGTGGTCACGACGCTGGCCTGCCTGGGTTGCCCCCTCTGCAGCGCCTTCCCGGGGTGCTCACTGGTGGGAGGGGAAGGAAGGGACCACAAGGGCCGCCTTGTCCTCGTATGTCCCAGCTTGGCAGCCCACCAGAGCCGTCTGCCGGAGCCACTTGTCCGTCTGCTGGGTCGCAGCCCTGGGGACAACTGTCCCGAAGGGTGACGCACCCCTCGGCAGCTGTGACAGATGCACTCGGCCCCTTAACCAAACTGCGGTAGTTTGGCACAGGCTCCAGAGGAGGTAAAGGCCTGAGCCGAAGGCAGGCCGTGAACTTCTCCAGTTCCAATCTGTTCTCTGCAAACCCACACAGGAGCAGAGTGACACAGTGAGCATCGATGCATATGAGCTTGGATCACCGATCATGCGATTAACGCATGAATAGCGGGTGGCTTTTCTAAGACTCATTTATCAAGGAACAAAGAAAGTTGTGGGTACAAGGAGTCTCATGCACACCTTTTCCATCACATGTAATTTGACTAGCCAACCCCTTTATCCCATAAATATGACAGCCTAAGTGAGCCTTCTTTGAGCTCTCCCTGCTAGGCAGCGTGGCTGCATGGCGGTGACCTCCCTTGAGCTCTTGACACCTCTCAAAGTCGCTCCTCGAGGCAGAGGAACGTTTTACCCATGGCAGATCTTTGGTAAGTGCCCGATATCGCACATAACCTTGTAGCATGGGAACTTCAATTTTGTCTTGGTAACGTTGATTGCATGCTGAATTGATGCTAATAAAACATTACATAAATTTTGCATATATAATCTCTTAGACAGAAACCGTTGACCAAGTCCAAGACTAGGTTTGGACCTAGACACACCTAGAGTCCTCTCTGAGAAGGAGTTTAGGAAGCAAGGGGGTCCACTCTGAACCTCATGACTCAACAGGAGGGTCCTCCTTACCCTTTTGCATCCCTGGTCTCTCTGTGAATCATTCCAACTCGAGT
>NW_009228694.1:12345-12823 GCF_000690835.1 Fulmarus glacialis
CGCTTTTGCTAATACCTTTGTCAGTGATTCTTTAAGCGATATAAATCACTCATCCGCGACAGCAGCACCCAGCTCCGTGCCTCCAGCCGAGGGGTGGGATGGGGACGGGAAAGAGCCCAAAGGGGTATTTATTTATTTATTACCATTTATTTATTTATCTGTAAGTGCTTGTGTGGCAATGCAAGATCTGGTAAAGGGGGGTGCGGCTGTGCAGCGGGCGAGGGTGTAGGGTGGTCCTGGGGGCAGGTGGGCACGGTCAGAGCCTAAAAAAAAAAGGAGCTTGCGTTGAAGACCTTCCTGGCATCGCTCACCCGACCTTCTTTTAGAAACAAGCCTTTTGTCAACCAGCTCCTCCGCACTCTCCCAACAAAGCCCCGGGGGAGCGGGGTGCAGCCGGGGGCTGCAGAGCCCCCCCGCTGCCGGGCTGGCGGCCAGCGCTGCTCCCTGTCATTTGCCTCTGCGCCTGCGGAGGGCAGCA
>NW_009228695.1:0-7744 GCF_000690835.1 Fulmarus glacialis
TCGGCCGCCGGCCCGAGCGGCGCTGCCTCCGGTGCTGTTGCTGCGAGCCCCGGCTTTCGCCTCTGCTGTCGCTTTTACCTAACCGGTACAGCCGAGCGGATTGGTTTGTTGGCTTTCACGGCTTCAAACCTCATTTATTTCCTCCCTCCCCAGATCTTGGATGATTTACTGGAATGTTCCAGGCTCTCTGTATATTAATTTATAGTCTCAGGTTGTCATGATTAAGAAGCGCTGCCGGGTGCCAAAGGTGTGTTAGTAACTGATTTTTGTCTCTTAATCTGTGCAATGGACTTTCCTCTCTGTACCTCATCATACGCTACTTCAGAGTTGTTTTTTTGGCTGGAGAGGGTAACCTGTGTGTTGGTGATGTGTTCGCAGTATTATGGTGCCAAAGGATGCAGTAACTGTCCTCTAGGTGATGAAATAAGATGATGAATGCTTAGACTCAATAACAGGCTTTTACCGTGTGTTTACTTTACAATTACTGTTCTCCCATTAAGTAGTCATACATTTCTTGTATTGATGCATAACAATGGACTTTTAAGATGGGTAGGTGCCCATTAATCGATTATGGTTTGCCTCAAATGCCGTGACCCAGACTAAGGGCCTGTGTTTGGGTGATACTTAAAATGCATGTTGATGAACCCTCCCAGCGTATTGTATCAGCAAGTGTTTACGTAGTGTGGAAATCATATTTTGCAAATATTGTTCTTTTGGATGTGTATGTATACACACGCAGACTTCAGAAAATTAATGGAGAAGGCGGTAGAAAATGCCAAGAAAAGTATGCGTGTGTATATACTTTCTGAATGAAAATTACTTTATCAGGAATATATGTCTTTAAATGTAAGTCATGGTTAAAAATATATAAGTCCTAGTGCATTTTAGGCTGCTTTCTTTTTCATCCTTTTACCTGGAAGATGTTCATAAATATACACAAAATATTTTAAGGATCTAAACAGGCAAGTAATATTGGTCCTGTGAAGAGTTGTATTGAAGCTGATGGGACTGATTTTGTAGACAAAATGCTGTGTGATGGCTTCCCCCCCCCCCTTTTTTTTTTTTCCCAATAATGGATCAAAATCTTGGGCTTGGAAGGAAATTCCGTACTTCAATTAAATTCAGTTCCTTTTTTTCTTGTTGTGTATTATGTTACAGAAAAAAAACCACTTCTAGAAAACCTGATTTGTCCAAGTCAGTTGTGAGGCACAGCCTCTGCGTCTCACTCCTTGCCTTTGCCCAGTGTCCTGTTCTCGCTGCACCAGTGGCCACACTCCCATTTGGATTTGTCAGGTCTACTGCTGAAATTACAATGATTCCCTTTGGAGTTGAAGTGACTTAGAATTAATTGGAACAGTCCTTGTCTTGTTGTATAGGAATATGGCTTTGTTGCTTTGTGTATCCAGGATTTTGAAAGAGAAGAGTAAAATTGGCTGGGGATTGGATCTAGTAAATACTTGGCTAGCTTATGGTCCTGACTTCAGTGGACAGCTTGCAAATCCCTTACAGTGTTAGGGAATAAGTCCCTCTGTTGAAATAGACGTGAATTCATTGGAGAGTGATTTGGGTTGAAGAATTTCTTCAAAAAGGTTGTTAAAAAAATTGTGAGAATGCTATAGGTGGGTACTGCAGCCGGAGTGGCTCCCTGCAGTCACCCACCTGGGTCAGTGTTTCAAAGGTGGGAAATTAGTGTGAGCCTCTGCAGCATGATCTGACACAAGAAATTGCTGCTCCAGACAGCTGGAGATGTTAACAAGTGATCATTATGGTGGAAAAGAGGGACGAAGGGACTCAATTTCCCTTTGCTTTTCCAGTAGGCATTGAAGGAAAGACGGAACATAATAACCAATGTCGAGAAAAATGGTAGAACTCCCTGTCTGGCACCTGGTTTGTGCCCTCTGTGTCTCAGCAGGTGCCCGAGGCAGCAGAGGCAGTCGCAGTCCTCAGCTCTGCTGGCGGGGTGAATCTAGCATCATCACCCAAGCAGCAGCAGACTGAGAAATCTCTTCCTCCTTGTGATCAATAAGCCAAACAAGTCTAAGGCTTTATGGGCGCAGCTCTTGTTTTAGTGAGGTACCCACTCGCTGATGGGTTATTGACGGTGGGGATGGCCACCTGCCACGGGGTTGGTGGTTTTTCGCTTCCTGCTGCGACAGAGCTGGGCCTTGGCATCTGCACCCTCATAGAGGAAAATGTACAAGTCATGCTGCTGCTGCTGTGGGTTTGCCGGGAGGTTAAGATTGCTTTCCCGGGAGGTTAAGATCGCTTTCCCAAAAAGAGGAAACATAAAGCTACAGCTGAGGGGTGAAGTCAGCATTAAGAGGCGACTCACTTAGGCGACCTCTTTGACCAGGAAGAAAAGCAGGGTAGGAGAAACAAGTTTTCAGCCTTTTTTTTTTTTTTTTTTTTTTTTTTTTTTTTTTTAAGAACTCTCCTGTATGCTTTAAAAATCTGACTGGTTTCCTTATTCCCATGTCATTTTTCCCTAGCTGGATTCATGAAACAGTGAGGCAGTGACAAAATTCACAGCAAGCTATAGGGATTATATTCCCCCCACAAACATAATGTTTCAGATTGATACATTAAACACATACAGAGGAGTATTCTTTTCTTTCCCCTCTTCTTTGCAAACCCTTCTGATTGTAGGTGGAAAGCTATACTTCTTTGTTCTTGATCAAAATGTCAGGCGAGTGTGAGCAGCTATGCTGCTGGAAGGTGTCTGTTATGAACTGTTTATTCAGTTTTGGGGTAGGCAGTGCGCTGCAGTGGGGCAGGGCGCTGTGGTTGTGTATCTGCAGTCTCTCCTCTGCTTGTCTGCAAGGGCAGGGTGCAGGCAGGCTTCGTGGGGTCTGTTGGTACTTCCTGATGGGTTGCAATGCAGAAGGTAGTAGTAAGTGCCAAGGAGAGTGAGTTACTCCAGGTGCAATGCTTTGCTCTCGCACCTGTGCTGCTCCCTGTTTCTGACCAAGCTTGGAGAAATAGTACCCGTATTTCAGCTTGGTACCGTATAGCATCCTAGTGACATGTCTGTACTTACTTGAGATTCAATGACTTGTCATGGAACCACAGTTTATCCTTTAGGAAGACTTCTGGCTTAGACTTGGAGCTCTCAATGGGTAGAGTACTCATAATCTTAATAAGCCTTTCTTATTGTTACTTACCTTGTTTTTAAGATGCTAGCTGTGCTTTCGGTTGGATGCCTCAAATTCCATGTGTTGTGTGGTCCTATGGCCTTGTTAGCTAGATGAAGCTGTTCCCTGCTCTCAGTTATTCTGTCCCTTGTAGTACTCATGCACTGTAATTAAGCATTAGGCCACCTCTTTGATATGCCACATGTAGATCCCACTGAGGTGCCACTTTTTTTTCTTTTGTTGCCTTTGTTATGGCTACTATATATGTTTTACAGGGTTTTTTTCAACATCCTTTTGGAAGGCTTTATGGCTACCTGTCATATTTAAGTAATGGTAATATCAAAATGGTTTACAGGAACAGAAAACATCCAAGCTGAGCAGGGAAGTTATACCTGTTTATACAGGCAAGATTTGCGTTTACCTTTTGGTTACAGTGTCAAATTAGGATTGTTTATATTTCATTCTGTGTTCACTTAGTAGGATTTAAAAGCCTTTTATTAATAGCTACCAATTTCTAGAAAGGAAATTTTTCTTAGAATAGTCTCACCCATTAGTGACTGATTTTGGGATCTTACCATAGTGTTTCCGTAGATATCTGAGAGCCATTTCCCCAAAATCTAAGACTCCCCAGGCAGACAAAGAGCTGTCCCAGTGCACCAGTTAGAGAAGATCACAGCTTTGTTTTACAGAAGTTCACAGTGAAAGCTGCTGCTTCCTTGAACTCAGCCTTATCTTAAGAAAAGGTAATTTATTCCCTGACTCATTTTTCAAGTAAATTTAATCTTTTCTAACAGTGCTCTCTCTATCTGCTGCTACTCCTGTCTGTTTTTTTCTGCTTTCTGTCCCACATGCCATCTGTCTTATTTTCTGGTTTGTTTTCTTTTTAAATACTCTAAGCTAATGCAGCAGATAGAAAAGAAGTATGAATATTTATGAACCATCGCTGCCACCTTCGTTCTGAGGGGAAGAGGTGTGGATGGCTTCCTGCCAGGTGGTCAGGTGATGCTGTGATTGCAGAAACTAATTGGGATCTGCCTAGGTTGTTACTTGGAGGGGATGCTACAAGGAACAATTCGGTATCGTCAGTGGCTCAGCAGTGCTTGCATGCTGCGTCAGTAGACACTGTCCACAGATAACGTAGTAGGTAGCACTAGTCTGTTGTTGTAGTTAACTATCTCGTGGTCAAGTAATGCCCCAGTGTGGTGGCAAGGGCTTTATTTTACCATCAACTTGAGAAGTGGCATTTCTATAACGCTTTTTAAGTAGCTGTACGGATGCCAAAGACCTGGGCACTTCTGATAAAGCTGGGTGTAATACTGTATGCAGGTTTTGGTAGCTGTAACAAGCTCGGCAAAGCTTTGTAGGCCAGAGAGTGGCTTTGAGTTTTTCCTTCATACTTTCTCACAAAGGTTCAGATAATGCCGAGAAGCATTGAAGAGTATAAAAAAGTAATTTTACACATTAAGATTGCTTGTATGATATTTAGAATATATATTAAAAAGAAATTCTTCACTTGTAATAATAAGTAATGTTTGACTTTCTTTTTTTCCATCCTGGTTGCCGATCAAACCTTTTCCAGTGAAGCTGCTGAAGACTGATGGCTAAAAGTAGCAGCTGTGATAACCCATGACATAAAATCCGGGCAGTTCCATTTGTCCCAGCTCCAAAAGCTTCTGAAATGCAGGTGCCGTCCGGTAGATGCGAGTGGTGACATCCTGGTGACAATGGGTGGAGAACCAAGGAGATAAAACTTTGACTCTTGCTTGGTTGTTACAGAACACTGTGCTGAAATGTGTCCAGCTATGTGGTGAAAGATTGACTTTGCCTGCTGCAAGCCAGTCACTTGTGTAGATACAGACTAAATGATTGACAGCTATGCAACAGCTGATGAACGTGAAAGCCCCCCTTGCCACTCAGGTGTGCTGGGTCAAGTAGCAAGCAATCTGAGTAGTCATCAGAGCGGTTAGGAGATGAATTGAGAACCACAAAGGAATGACAAGGTTGGCTTTCTGCCAGCGCGGTGAATTGTTCTCCATCCCTGCTGCTTAGGTGTCAACTGAAGAAATTTCATTTGATTTACAAGTAATTTGGGGTTTTTTTGTCTTTGTTGTTGGGTTTTTTTTTTTTTTTTTTTAGTGTATGATGCTGAGCTGTGTTGGTTAGGTATGCCTTCTTGTTAGGGGTGACTGGATGGTGGGAGGTGGCTGGCATCATCACATCACTGTACAGAGGCTAGGCAGGAACTTGTGGTGATATCTACATTTGTATCCTGCTTACAGTCATGCTTACAGGATGGAAAGTAAAGTCTCCTGTGTTGGGCTAGTGCCGATGTAGTTGCTCATTGGGGCACATTTGTTTCCTTATATAGAGGAATTCTGGATTCCTTAAAATTGAGCCCTGCTGCTAACTGATCACTCAGTGGATAAATTTTTAAGTGGGTTATTTGTTTTGAAAATTGGGAGTTCCCTTTGTAATGCATAATTTCTGTTAGTACAAGTAACACACTGGTTGTCATGAAAAGAGATTAAGGACTGGAGATTATTTTTCTTTTCTCCTGCTCTGTTGACACTGTGCACTTGATGCTGTTGTGTGAGTAGTAAGTTTCGGTGTTTTGTCAACTAGTTGTGTCCTTTCCTGAGCCCTACTCTGGTAGTTCCCTGACGCAGGCTGAGCCTGGCAGGTAACAGGCAGGTTTTACGGGAAGGGGACTAAAGACTGATCCTGAGATCAAAATGGTACAGCAAGTACAAGAAATCCAGAATCTTCTACAGGCCGGGTGGGAAGAGCAAGTAACACGAACCTCAGGAGACAACCAGACCTTATCCAGTGGCGTGTGTTGGCGAGTTCTCCTGGGCTTCACAAGTGGTGAGCTGTGGAAAAAACACTGCCCCCAGTACCACCAGGAGAGTGGTTCCTAGCCCTTTTGCTTAATCCGAGTGTGCTTCGGATTAAGCTTGTGAGAAGAGCAAGGAAGATACGTTCCCTTCCTTGTTTTCTTCCTAGGAAGGAAATGCAGACCCAGACCCGGCAGAGCAGGGGCACGTGCTCCTCGCAGAATGGGGCCCCACTCTGCTAGAAGCGAGCCACAGTTGAAGAGTGCCGTGGGCAGTCTGTGCAAATGCCAGCGGAAAGTCGAGGAGGTTTGCAAAAGGAAAGCTGCCGGAGCTGAAGGGGCCACCTGTAGCACCAAACCTGATTTTAAGGTGCTTCTGAGGAAATGTGTATTTCTTTGTACTTGGCAACCATAATGTGTTCATTTTGTCACGTGGACCTGTGTAAGATTTGGGATGTAAGGGCTTCAAGTTAGAAAACCTATTTCTTGGGCAAAATTATTGTCATCCCTCAGTAAATGGTAACAGGCTTTTAAAAGCCTCTATTCTGGCTGTGGGTTTTTGGGGTTTTTTTTGGGGGGGGGGGGGTTGTTTTTTTAGTATCTAGAAACTTTGTAAACAATCAAAATTCTGTATATGTCACTGAAATCAGGACTTCACCTTCAGTACTGAGTACAGTTTTCAACTCATAACTGTTTTGCAGTCACCATTATATTGCATTTAAAATAAAAGTTTTACCCGGTACTGTGTTTTGTAACTGTTGTTTAAGTTTTGATTTCTTCTTCGTCCCACGTATTTGTTGTGAATTCTGTGGTGAAAGAGCTGTGGATGATTATTTTCTCACTGAAAGGCTCTAGGATGACAGTGTACTGTGTTATAAATTGGAATTTACTTTATCTGGCCTTGAAACATATCTTTCTTCCTGCTTCTCTTCACTTTTTTTTTCTTTTTACTTCACCAAGTCCAGCAAGCAGATAGCTCAGAAAAGCAATTTTGACCTGTAGAAGCTAGTGCCAGGTATTACGTGTTCATTAGGTTAGCCCAGCCATGTGTTCGAGATCGGAAGTGTGCATTTTAATCCTAGGTCTTGTAATAGTTATTGATAAGAACATTAATCTAGCTCTGGGGTAATACAGTTCCCACAGGTAATGTGCCAGTCCTTTTTAACTACAAATCACTAATGCACCCAGTTGGGGTAGGTGTAAGCTGCTTTTCCTGTTTTTTTAAAGCTGTAGGTCTCTACCCGGTTTGGACAGATTTTTCAGAGCAACAGTGAAAAGGTCTGAATTGCCCTCTGCCAAATTTTAAGTTTTAACACCAAAACTGGAAGCACTAGAGCTCCTCAAAAAAAGAGGCTTTAACATGGACCAAAAAAACCCCCAGAACTCGTTAATACATTAACTGTTTTGGCTGGCTTCAACTTGAGGAAGGGCAAGCAATTATTTTGATGTAGCTGTAAACAAGCGAAGACAAGGTTTTGTTTGAAATGTGTTGGGCAATCTGGAACACTCGCCATTACCAGCTATGTCAGGCATAACTTGTGGTGAATGGAAAGTTAGCAGCTTTCATCTTTGGGCCCCAATTCTGCAAATGTGTGCTTAGGTATTACAAGCGTAACTCGTGTGAGTGAGTAGGCCCTCTGAATACACTTGGTACATGAATAGAGCTCAGCGACCTGGTGATGTGGCTGAGATGGCTTCCATGAAAATGCAGCACTGGAGGAATTGAAGCTATTTGTAAAATTAGGTCAAATTTGGTGAAGGTTGTCCCCCCCCCCACCCC
>NW_009228696.1:0-3633 GCF_000690835.1 Fulmarus glacialis
GAGAGCAAATGGCCTCAAGTTGCACCAGATGAGGTTTAAATTGGGTATTAGGAAAAAATTATTCACCAAAAGAATTATCAAGCACTTGGACAGGCTGCCCAAGGAAGTGGTTTTGTCACCATCCCTGGAGGTATTTAAAAGATGTGTAGATGTGGTGCTTAGGGATATGGTTTAGTGGTAGACTTGCAATTTTAGGTTAATGGTTGGACTCAGTCTTAGAGGTCTTTTCCAACCTTAATGATTCTATGATTCCATGATTCTATGATTATGTACTATATTGCCTTGCATATTTTCTTTAAATGTTTAACAGTAAAGAAATTGTACAGAGCTGCATGAGCTACAGAGCAATTTTACAACTCTTTGATTGAAACAGTCTTGTACTTTTTAATTCTCAGATTCAAAACACAGACAGAAAAGCTCAAAATAAAAATCCAGTTGCCTTATTCATATGAATAGTCCTATTTTCAGCAGTCCCCCTGAGGATTATTACATGAAAATAGAACATCATTATGAACCATTTTAAAATGGAGATGATAAATGATGGATTAAACAGAGGAGAGAGGTCAGAAGCGAAAAGTGAGAACTCTGAGCCATTTACATAAAAATAGTTGGAACCCTGCGTATAGAGGAAATTATGCAGAAATATCACATCAGGAAAGAAAAGTAGAGGTTCACAGTTGGAAAAGAATCCAGGGAGGAAGATGTTAATGTGACTTAAAGTAGAAAAGATCTACCTCCTTGAAACTGTGTGCCCAGACCTCTTAGTCACAGAGTCAGGTTTTCTTTTGCCTGTTCTTTTATTTGATCCGTGTATCCTAGATTACAGATTCTTTTTCTTCATTTTGTAAAGAAAATCCTAGCTCCCATACTGACATACATTTTTTTTGTTGTTGTTCTCCAGCTATCTCGTCCATGGTGTGATAGAGAAAAAAGGTGTTGCCACTGTTGGATCAGTGTGACCTTACTTGCAGAAGCCAAGTACTAGAAATGTGAAGAGGGATGGTACTATAGAGAATAAGCGTTAGAACAGTTACCCTAGGTCCATTTGTTAGTCATGCAGTGCCCTTAACATAAAGATCAATTATCAAAAAAAAGGAGAAAAACATGGATAATGAAAGTACTGGAGAAAAGTTTTGAACATGGGGAACTTTTACATGGTTGAAAAGCATTGCACACACCAAACAATGCTTACAAAGTACAAGATTCACTGCAGATGGAATCAATAGGAGCATTTGTACAGTATTACATCCATAAAGCATGTAATCCCTGACACAATTATTAAATATGCTTTTAGGTAGCTAGGAGTGTCAGCATTCAAATGAATACAAAATTAGATTAAGCACAAAATAAAGGAAACCATACACACAAGCGTAACAATGAAGTTCCCTATAGGTAAAAGTAAATATGAGAGACAGTAAAATTTCAGAAAGGTTCTGACCCAACAGAAGTTAGGAAAAAATTCATCATAGCTAGCATTTTATTACTCAACAAAAGCTGATACTTTCTGTTTATATAAAATATATTTGTACCAACTTTTTTTAAAAAAGTTATTCCCACATAACTACCCTAAAACACCTTAGTGGCAAAATGTCCTTAAGAAAATAATGGAAGTTACAGAAAAATGAATGCAAGCACAAACCCTCATGTGTTTCTGTGTTTCTCTTCTGTGTCAGGTATGTGCATCCCAAAGGGAAAGTTGTTACCATGATCTTTCATTAGGCTGCCACCATTTCTCATGTCATACTTAGGCATTCACTGTTTCCCTCAGCTAGAATGGTTTGGGTTGCCTTATTCTCCATGAAATATATGTGACTTTCATAGGTCACATAGAAGCTCAGTAAGTCATGTACGTCTCCTGAGGGGACAATCTTTCTGAAGTCAGGTTTTCAAAGCCCTCATGAAAAGAAAAGAGATCTTGGAGTCCCTTCACAAATAAGTCCTCATGACTACTGTTTGACCTTAAAAAAAAAAAAAAAAATGTCTCTCAACAATTAGTCCCTCAACTCTTCAGCAGAGTGAATCATAGACCTCCTGTCTCTTCACAGCTCTCTCACGGACTCTGTCTTTCACATATATTAATTCTCAGTACTTTGATTCCTGTGTCCTGAGCACGCAAATCCCCCATATATCAGAGTTTGCTCTCCTCCTTAGTGTTATTTCAGACAAGCAGGATTTGCCTTTGGTATTGCTACAATAAGGCATTGAAAGAATAAACATTACATTACTGGAGTGAGGAACCATACTACCTTTAATAGGTCTTCTGGTTCTATACGTTTAGGGAACACCATTTCTGTGAAACCAGGAAAAGCATAAAGGAAAGCTTTCCCTTTCCTTGTTTTTCCCAGAAAACAATGTAAAGGCTGGTAAGATGTTATCTAATCCTTGAAATTTCCCAAGCTTCTGCCCTTCTCAAGGTTTCCCACTGTTCTACTGCATTAAGAGATAGCTCCTTTTATAGCTTGGTTCCCAACTACATCGGCATTGACACTGTGGAAAGTGCATTTCACAGACTTGTCTTCAATGACGAAGAGAGACACTGGGCCAATCATTACATGTTTACTGAAAAGTAGTGGCTAGGTGCTGAACTTCTGTGCTTTTCTAACAAAATGTTTTTGCATTCGTGTGGGCAAGCTCTCTGACAGGATGCATAAGCACACACTTATGCAGCAGACATGTCAGCCTCCATTCATTGTAGTGTAATATTTTGCCCAATTTATTCCTCAGCATGTATTTTCTCTATTAAAGATATTGATTCTGCCACAACTGTCTGGCAAATATCCTGCTGATACTTCTAGCAACAAAATGCATCTGGCCAGAAAAAACAACACCCCACCATTATTTTTTACAAGCTTTCTTTCATTTCACCAAATAAGAGTAAATTATTAACTCAATTTGAATCCCATACTGATAAAAGACAATTATAAAATAGCTTCTTATTCATAGGTAGAAAATAAAAAGTTTCCCTCTGAGTATGAAAACTGTTTGGTTTCTCCTGGTATTTTTATAATACGGTATCAGATAACTCTCAGTAATAAGGATATTTTTAAAAGCTCAAATAGGGGCAAGTCTCCATTTTATACAGCTATATAGGGGAGACACTCAATCAGAGAATTATTATCTTGGAGAAATTCTAGCCTGATTAATGCAACCTGTGTTTCAATGTTTCACTGTTTCAAAAGGTGGGATGAAACTTTAATCTGAGCTTGTGAATTGTAGTATGAATTTAGTATATCCAGGGTTTGAGATCCCAAAAAAACACTGGAAAACCAAAAAGCTCCCTCATCAGTTCCTTACCAGACAGCACTACCCTCCTTGCAAACGTCTGAAAACTGCATCTAAACAGAGCGTCATGGTTTAACCCCAGCCAGTAAATAAACCTCACTCAACCGCTCCTCAGCCCCCCTCAGTGGGATGGGGAGAGAATCGGAAGACTAAAAAAGAGAAAACTCATGGGTTCAGATAAAGACAGTTTAACAAATAAGGCAAAAGTTGCACACCCAAGCAAAACAAGGAGTTCATTCACTACTTCCCATCAGCAGGCAGGTGTTCAGCCATCTCCAGCCGTCCCCAGGAAAGCAGGGCTCCGTCATGCCTAACTGTTACTTGGAATTCAGCTGTCTCACAGGGGGAAAA
>NW_009228697.1:0-18744 GCF_000690835.1 Fulmarus glacialis
GATGGGCGGACTCTCTCCGGGCTGCGTCTCTTGGGGCTTGCGGGCCTTGCCTGCGTTTCTGAACACCTTTGTACAAAAAGCGACACAGAAAGTAACGAGGTTGTGTTTTTATGGCCAATAAGGAAATGTAGCAAACTTGGTAAGGAGACTTAAATTAGTCTGGATTATACATCGAGCTGGATGGCGACTAGCTTAAAAACGAGGGTACACTGGTAAAAAGACAGCAAGCAGATAGGTAAGTGCAGGTGATCCCAAAGGATGGCAGTGGCCCTGGGAGGGCTCATGGACATTATAGTAGCCCCTTGGCACGATCAGCACAGATGCTGTTGGAGAAAGACAACTAAAGATGAGTTGGCCAGTGGATTGTTTTTTTCTTAGGTGGGGAGGAAAGAACGATACCACTGGAAGTTGCCCTGTCTTAACAGGGCAGATAGATGCCGTTTGTTGCCCTTCCTTGCTGCTGTCTTTGATAGCAGCTGCTAGGGGTGTGGTGTGTATCTTTGAGTCTGGAAGAGTTTTGTACATTAATTATGTATAGGTGTGGCTATTTTGTAAATAAAATTGCTGAATAGAACCTGCATAGAAGAGAGATGTGAAAATTCATGAGTTATAACCTATAATAAAGGAATATTCAGCCAAACCACCAAATTGGCTTGCTGTGTGATAAATCTGTTGGGCGCTTTCAACGTCAAGAAAACGTACTTCATTTTATAGTTCTTATTTTTCCTTTGTGTTCGGGGAGCTGCAACAGTTACTGCTTTGTGCGGGGATGCTTTGTCAGAGAGTGCTGCACACGCGTTTGTGAAATAAAGTGTGAGCCCTGAAGAGCTCAAGTAAAAATCTGGGAATAAGATTTAACTGTTGTTTTAGAACCAGTAGAGGGAGCACCACATTCTTTTTTTTAAAAGGAAAAACAACATGGTTTGCAAAATTCTTGGGGATTTACATATAATCCACACATGCAGACTTTGGTTGAAAGTTTTACTTATTTGATGTCTGAGAATAGACTTGGATATTAATAGTACTGTGTGAGAATGTTTGTCAATTTTACTTTGCTGTAGTAACTTTTTTTAAACATTCTCTTTGAAGCCAACATGTCTCGAGAGACTGGAAGTGAAGCGCAGCAGTCTCAAGGTGCCCAACAGTCACAGAGTGGTACCAGTTCTTCTTCCAGTGGGTCACAGAGTACTAGTCAGTCTTCCTCAAGTTCTGGGACCCTCAGTTCTTTGGACACTGTTCCCACTCAGGAGCTTCCGTCGATCCCTGAGGACCAGGAATCTGAAGAGCTTGTTTCTCAGCCTTGGGGTCGACTCTTTGCACTTGGAAAAGGTTTCAGCAATTGTGGTATGTGCGTACTGTAATAAGCCTATTGGTGCATTTGTAGTACCTCAGAAAAGTTTTGAGCGGCTTGGTAGAGAGCAGTGTCTTTTCATTTTCAAATTAACTACAAGCAAATATAAGTATAAGCTTGCAACTTTTGCAATAATGTTCTATTTCGTACTATATCCCAGTGTTTATACTGAGTACCCAGATACACAGCTTGCATACACTTAGAGGAATTCTGGGGTATTCATGTTCTTTGTTACTTGCTTCATTTTTCCATTTCATAATTTATTTTGTTTATATATTGTACGAGTCTCTCTGTATTGCTGAAGGTGAACTGAAAACTCTACTATTACTGAAGAGGGTAAAATTACTAAAATATTTACAAGGTGTTGATAATGCGTGGTGCTTTGTCTGAATTAAGACAAATAAACTTGATTGTGTAAGAAGAATCTTGTCTTTGTTACCTTACTCATTACCATTTGGCATCATTCTGTAGTGCCATAGTTAATAACTTCCTGCAATTTTGTGTTCTCATTCTGCTTTACTTTCCCCTTCTCTACAGACTGTGTGAATGATGAATACTGGTTTGGAAGAGACAAAAGCTGCGATTACAGTTTTTCTAAGCTAGGATTGTCTGAGACTGGCTTCTACCAAAACTATAGCAAGAAGCATTTCCGAATTTTCAGGGTAGGTGCTAAAAAGGTTAATTGTCTTTTTCTATCTTGGCATAATTGAAAAAGATTGACTTTGGTGGGGCAGATCCTAAAGAAATCAAAGTTAAAGTACCTTCAGTGTTGACTCCTTTAACAAGACTCTTGGCAGTGCTCCATTAAGCCAGTTTATGAAATAACCTCAGTAGTCTGATTTCCTGAGCCAACAATAGTAAATTTCTATAGTCTGTCATGTCTTTACAGTAAAGTCATTTTTTCTCTACTGTTATCTTCCCGTTTTTTTTCTCTTTGAGGAAATGGGTCCAAAAAATTCCTATGTTGCCTACATTGAAGACCACAGTGCAAATGGAACTTTTGTTAATAGAGAGCTCGTTGGAAAAGGGAAGAGGCTTCCACTGACTCACAACTCTGAAATTGCACTGTCTATACAGACTAATAAGGGTAAAATGTGCTATAACATAAGTAGGTTCTTTATGTGTTGACCAAGAGGTCGTTTCTGCAGTGATTTGAATGTGTTTCTTGCAAGCTGAGCTTCTTCATGAATGCTGTTAAAAGACAGCTATGAGTTTTAGTACTCGCATAAAAATTATCCGTATCCACCTCAACCCTAGAAAAAAACCTGAAAAAAGAAAATTTAAAAGAAGCTGCATCAGGAACCACCTTACTAGAGTATAAACTTTTATAGTTGCTTTCCTATTTTTGAAACACTTTTGTGCTTCAGTAGCTGTGTATGTGGTGGTGGGAACAGGGGAAACAGACTATTCAACGGAAGTTGAAAAAAACCCAGGTACTTACCAAATGCTGGAATAATAATTAACCCTCTTAAAAATTAGCAGGGTTGGGGGTTTGTTTCTTTGTCTTTGCTTTTCCACTAAGATGCTGTCTTCCTGATTGTCGCTTCTCTTTGTTTCCTGCTGTGACATTGAAATTCTTGCCTATTTTGTTCTTAAACATAGTGTTAATTAAGTACTGTTGTGAAGTTAATACCAAAGATGTCAGTTTTCAGTAATAAGATCACCTTGCTAACCCATAGCTGATGTAATTTATAGCATCAATTAACTTTTTTATGTATTTATGTTTTTCTTCTAGCAGGCAGCTTATTCTTAGTTATGTGGTTGACTATAAAAACTCGGGAGGCATTGTTGTTCGTTATAACAAATTTTTAAAGGTAATAACAGGAAAATGATATCCACTCATCTTCCTAGTGTTTGTATTTTCTGATCTTATGGTGGATGATCAGTTGGTGTTTCCTAGAGAATTCAGAGACAAATATATCATGTCAAAGACTTTGGGAAGGTAAGTATCCTTCTTCCTGCAGTATTAAGCATTAATTTTGTTACCGTTTTCAGTACCTTGTGCTGGAATTATTACCAGTGTTAATTGAGCTGCTGTTTTGGGGGAAAAAAAAAAGAAAAAAAAAAAAGATAAAAAAAAAAAGATAACACCTGAGTAAACCTGAGTTCTTTACAACAGCTTAAACAGGAATTTTGGCTTTATTCCTGTAATTGGCTTGGGTTTTGTAAGCTACCATTAATTGAGAAACCCAGTTTTTTTTTCTCTAGAAGAGAATAAAGTCTGTCCATTCTTAACAAGTTTTAAAATTTTGTATATTAATTTACTCAGTTACTGGCAGTAGAAGGAAGAGCTTTATGTCAGAATATAGCTTTCTACAACATCACTGTTGAGGGCCTTCAGACAGAAGGGGAAAGAAGTGTTTTCAGGAAACAGGAGAGAGGCTATCTTACGTGGATGCTATTTTTTTTATCTTTTGGAAAAAGATGGTCAGTGAAGAGTTTTTGGAGGAGAATGGTTAAGAGGAAACAAATCCGAGTGCAAAATACAAGGATTTCTTTCTGTAATATAATTGCTACTCGGTAAAAATAAAAGTGTTGTCATACCTATTCTTCAGATTTGTGCAGTCGAGTGTTGAGAGAACTCTTCACTAGGTTCTCTTCTCTTAAATGCATTTGTGTGATGGAACTCTGACAGAGCTTGGTATTCACTGGTACCCTTTGTACAAACAGATTAGTCACTCTACATATTTACTCTTGCATTTTTGAATGGGCGGCCCTTGACATCACTTGCTATTTAAACAGACTTCCTAGCTATTGAATGCTTTCTGAGAAAGTTTTGACAACATGCCGTATTCAGAAAGTTAGAAAGCAGCAGCCTCAAATTGTGTGTAATCCAATGCTTTCATTTAATTTGTCTATACTTGTTATGCAGATTTTTGAAAAGTGTTTGTAAGCATTAACATAGCTGTGCTTTTATGTTAGCGGTGCCTGTGGAGAAGTCAAACTCGCATTTGAGAAGAGCACTTGTAACAAAGTTGCAGTAAAGATAATCAATAAACGGAAGTTTATGACAAGTGGTATTAGAGACGCAGTAAGTATTTTTTTTTTTGTTTGCCTGTCTTTTGGCCATCTTGCAGTGGTCCTGGAATATTTGGTAACCTCTCTGACTCCCCAGCTTTCTTCAACTAAAGAGGATTTTCTCACTTAATGTCTTCTGTATGTAATTTCAAACTGCCTTTTGATCTTACAGAATCTATAGAATTCTGTAGAAAATGCTTGCTTTTATTCTTTGACCACATTTCATTATGTTCATAATTTAGGACTGTTTGTTAATGTGGTATATACAAAGGGTGGTGGGGAGTCTTGTGGGGTTTATCTCCTAAAATGCATCAGATAGGCACATCATAACCAGCAGAGTCTGACCAAAACTTTACAAACTCTGCTAATTTTGTTGTATTCTCCATCATAATACTTTTTAATAAAATCGTATGAAGCCTTTTGGGAAGGGCTTTTTATGTGTCTAGTCTTGTAGCAGAAGCCTGAATTTGAAGAACAACAAGCCAAGTGGCTTTACTCCAACATGAGAAAGAGATCCAAGCTTCATACATATTACTCTAATTTTATATAAGGGTTAGAGGCAAAAGTGCATGGAAGAAGGAGTTATGTAAGTTGTGCTGCTGTGGATTTACTAAAGTTAAATCAAGTTGGATTAACCTTATTAATTTATTTGATGAGAAAATGCACTTCAGAGCACTGATACAATATACAGAATCTGTTCAAACTGACAAAGTATTTCATAGGGTACTGTATAGGAAACTACTAGTTGATCTGGAAAATATTTTTGTAAAGACAAAAATTCTAAGGTAGAAAAGTAGCTGGCTGAGGACAGGATGCCAGGGGCTTCAGTGGGAGTGGAATTAGTTACTAATGGAAGTTTTGAGAATTTGTCTTGAGATTAGTCTTCTGTACTATTACAATTAGAGATCATGGCACAAAAAATGGGAATATACTAATTCAACTCTTTGGCACTGACCCAAAGTCTCTGTTGACAGGAAAGGAAGATTGCAGTATCATGTATGAAGAACTGATACTTTTGTATGCTGGAGTAATAGAAGTTAGATAATGTTTAATAGTGCAAGATTGTACACTTCAAGATCAGTGGCAATTTCTGCTATAATCTGCACTTTTCCTATTTCAGAGGAGGAGGTAGATATAGTTATTTGCAGATGAATATGTGACATCAATGTGATTGAAAATTGCAAAATGCAATTTTGGAACATTTCTAATAAATACAATAATTTCTAATTAATCTAATAAGGATTAAGAAATGCTGTTATGAATTATAATTATTAAGACATGCCATTGTACAAAACAGAGATAGGACTACATCTGAAATGTTGTGTACGGATTTGATCGTGTGTGTTCAAAGATGATTGATTTGGATTGGAAGAAGAGCAAAAAAAATGTGCTGGATTGATTTCATGAGTTGAGCCTAAGCCACAGATTAAAAGAATCTGTTTATGTTATCTCGCAAAATAAAGGCTAGGAGAGAGTAGCATTTAATTTTAGGGTTAGCCCATATAGAAAGCATCTTGGAGGGAGGAAGGCTGTTTAAAGGACAATACTGATAGATACTCACCAAGATTTTTTTTTTTTGTAGTTTGGAAATTAGGTGGAGATTTCTAACCTGCAGTGAAATGACATGTCTGAAGCAATATCTTGGTACAGATACTGAGAGCAGGCTGTTCATTTAATTCACTGACGGCACCTGATTAGTTTATGGAAAAAGATTATATGTTATGGTCACTTAAAGTAGCAAGGGACATGAAACGATAGCTTTTCTGGTACTGTCTCTTATTTCTGATGTGTCTTATTCCAGAACAGCACTGTCTTACCCAATATGATATTTGATTCTTTTAATAGAACCCAGCTTTCAATATCAATACAGAAATTGAAATTTTGAAGAAAATAGATCATGTGAGTGTTACTGTACATTTTTATTCCTTTTTACTGCCTACGTACTTCTGTAGTTCACTGACCTTAGTGTAGTAACTAAAGATCAATTTTATCTGTTTAGAAAATATGTTAAAGGATGCATATAATTTTTCTTGTAAATAAGTCTATTGAACACTTCTTTTTTCTTCTTTTAAGTATACTATGTCTTTACGGATTTGAGGTTTTAAAGCCTTGAGTAACTGAGACGTAAATTTGAGAAGAAACTTCACAGGAGAAATTTCAACCTGAACCATTGTTGTAGAAATCTTTCCTTGATGCATGTTTTTGTAAATACTGCCAGATAACCAAATATAAAGATTAGATTCCTCTGGCAATTTTTTGAATTTGTATCCCCTCTTTCCCCTGCATCCCCCCCGCCCTGCAAAAGGCATTTCTTTTACTTATGTTAAGTAGAAACTTTGCATAGCTTAATGAACTTTCCCTTGCTTCCCAATGTACTATTGCGTATAAAGAAAATACTGAGGGTATGGTAACTCACAACTGGAAAAAATAAGGATACTTGTTGAGCTGTAGTCACCGCACGGGTTGAATGTTTTTGTGTGTGGAGGGACGGGGGAAGAAGACAACAGACTTGAATACTAAGTGTTTGCCAAAGCCTGGGGCGCTAGTCAGTTGTGTTAAGTGTTAGTTTAACTGGCACGGTTGAAATCATACTGAACTAGGAACTTTAGGATGGTAAACTGTTGATAATGTTAGTTTTTACAAATGATTCTACTTTTTTGTGTGTGTCCATTTGTATTCCCTTTTTTATTAGCCTTGCTTAATCAAGATCAAAAACTTCTTTGAAGCAGAGGATTACTACATTGTTTTGGAACTGTAAGTAACTTGTTTGAAAGTAAATGCATAAAATGAAATATTTTTTGTAGCTGCAAAGAATGTGTCGTTCTGAAGTCAGGTGTGGTGGTTTTTTTTTTGTTCATTTGTTTTGTTTTGTTTTTCTTTTGCTGGCCTCCACTCTTCTCTGAAACCTCTGTAAAATTAGGAACTAGGATAACCAGGAGAGTAATCCTTCTACGCTTTGAAGGCACTTAGTGCCTGGATAGTTGCCCACTATGCTGCTGTTGTGGATTGCTGCCACTTTTTTGATTTTGAGCTTGTAAGAGGAGGCTGATTAAAAATCTTGTAACACCTCCCAGTGAAGAGTCAGGAGATAAGGCCTAATTCAGCAGTGCGTGCGCTGTGTTTAGGATGTTGCTCACTCATTTTCAGAAATATATTCCTTCTCTGTAGCCAAAATAGCCAAATGTTTTGGTCTCAGTCTTGTCTAATGAGATGAATCTTTTGGAAGTAATGTATTGACTTGTTACCTGCATTTGTTTTAGGATGGAAGGAGGAGAATTGTATGACAGAGTGTCAAGGCCAATCAAGATGAAAGAAGCTACCTGCAAGTTGTATTTTTATCAGATGCTGCTGGCTGTAAAGGTACATAATCATGAATTCTACCAAGTAAAATATGGTTATGCACATGAATGTCAGTCAGATGAATTTTTCTGTCATTTGTAACTTCTGAAACCTGTGCAAGCAATCAGCACAGCACTCTTTAAGAAGTTGGTTTAACAAGATTCTTTAGCTCAGTGCAGCCAAAGAGCATTAAAACACTTACTTATTAAAAACAGGGACTAAAGTAATAATACAGGCTGTGCTCGTTGATGGCAGGATTATCATGTGAGACTTTCAGTAGTATGTGGGCAAAGAGTCATCAGTGTAGTAGCCTTCAAAAAAAATTAGTGATCAGATGCTTTACTGTGCACTGCTGAATAAGCATTTCAGTTCAGCAGACAACAGATTAAGACTACTTTAACAGATCTCAAATACTGAATATTGAGTCCTTAGATAAATTTCTTCTAAATTCATGAAATGGTAAGCATATTTTATTAGTAACTTCTGCAAGATTGTTTTCTATGTCAGACGTAATTTTCTGGACCTGAATATGCTTTCAGATCAATTCTTTTCCTTTTTATTTTTGACTCAATTTTAATATCTTGCAACTGCCAAAAATAGAAACTTAACAGTTGTTCTGCAGTAGGTATTAATAACTAATAAACCTAGAATTATTTTCCTCATTAGTGAGTAAACTATTGTATTTTTCCCCAATTCTCATTTTTGGGACAGCCACTCCTATAATAACAGTGGTGTCATTACCTTCTACTTCATAATGATTCTATGTCTTCAGATACAATGAAGAAAAGCTTCCTTCGGTGTAAATGTGAAGACATCTCTAGTACGTATTTTGTACTACTAGTTAGAATAAATGTTGTTCCTAGTTTTAACACAAACTTCATTGTATCTTAATATATAAGTCACTTATGACTGAACTTTGATTCTTGCTTGCTGTCAAACGTTCTCCTAATGAAGCTAGAAGTCTGTTCTCAGATTTGGAGCCAGTAGAAAACTGGATAGTAGACTTGCATGTCGACTTCAGAACTACAGATAAGGGAACAATTCTACACTTGCCTCAAGGAAGTAACTTTTTTCAAAATCCTTTGTATATTTAAGCTGATGTTGATCTTATATCTCCCCCTTAGTCAGTTTTCCTAGTTACATCACCAGGTTTTTGAACCATTTTTCAGCCTCCAGCTCTTTGATGACTGAGGTGTTTTTTAAATGTCTACTATTACTCAGCAGTGTGAGGACTGGTGAACTTCACTGTCTTTGCAAACTGAAATGTGGACTTACATTTAAGAGTGTATGATCATATGATAATAATGACTAAAAGAAAGGAGAGAGAGAGATGGAAAACCAGAATTCCTACACAGGCAACATAGAACTTTGGTCTTCCTTAGTTCTGTTGCTTTTATTGAGATGAAGAAAGAAGTATAGCTTTCCAGTGAATGGGAATAATGGAACACCTTGCCAGGTCTACATACTGTGCTTGCATTGAGATTTGACATTTGAAGCATAATGGTTTTTAAGGTTGTTTTTTTTCATTTGATTTGGTGTCGTTGTTTTTTTTTTTTTAAGAAGAGAGATTCATAAGTTGTATAGCTTTAAATGTATGCATGCCTCTTACACAACCATTTCAGTTATCCTGCCATTGCTATATGAAAAATTGGAAAGCTTACATTTAAAAAAAGTTAATAGTCTGTTTTTCTTTGATTGTATATGTCTAGTATCTTCATGACAATGGAATTATACACCGAGATCTAAAGCCAGAGAATGTGCTACTTTCATCTTCTGAAGAGACTTGTCTTATAAAGGTAAGGAAACTTACATTTCTTCTTGTTCATTTAAAATTTGGGAGTATTCCTTCCCATTCTTGTCAATATTTAGTTAAACATAGCAAAAAAAAAATTATTGAATTAGTCGTACAAACTAGGAAGTAACTTAAAACGTTGAGGGTTTTTTTTTCATAATTTTAATTTTACTTTTGTGGATATTTCAACTCATACACTTACCTAAGAACAACTGAGAAATGTTGTGCTTGTATAGCACTTAATTGAGTACACAACTTCAAATGTCGACACTTTTTTTTTTTCAATAAAATCTAAATTATTGAATTACAGACAACATTTCCATAAATATCCAGGCTGTATGGTGACAGTTTGATTTTTTTTGTTGTTGTTTTTGTTGTTGTTGTTTTGGGTTTTTTTTGAGGGGGCTAGGTTTGGGGTTTTTTGGGGAGTGTTTTTTGTGGGTGTTTTTTTTTTCCCCAGATAAAGCATTGAATAGATTTGCCTGCTAAACTGCTTATTTTTCAAGTAATCTCTTCTAATAAGCTACAATTCCTTTATTCTGTGGTTGTTCATTTATATGCAAATCTGAGAGTACTTTTTGCTAGTGTAAAGTGTGATCCTCTGTCATATTTCTCCCTACTCCTCCTCTCCTGTTCTCAGTTGTTGTTTACTGAATACTTAATAACTTTTGGGGTAAATTTTGTTCATAGTCATGTACTGGAACTGACTTGGAAGGAAGAAACTTAATGTTACGTCCTGATGTATGTTGACAATATGGTATGTTCTAGTACAGTCAATCCTAATATGTAATGTGGTGTAACCATTTTTAAATACAAGATTACAGATTTTGGACAATCCAAGATTCTTGGAGAAACTTCTCTTATGAAAACATTATGTGGTACTCCCACTTATCTTGCTCCTGAGGTTCTAAATTCACTTGGGACTGCTGGATACAGCCGAGCTGTGGACTGCTGGAGTTTAGGAGTTATTCTTTTTGTATGGTAAGATATTGTGTAGATGCTACCTTCATTGGGCAGTCACTGACATACATGGCTCGAGACTTGGCAACTTCAGTATCTTTATTAGGAAGTGAAAGCGTGTGTTTAAAACTATATATGTGTAAAAGACGTTATAATAGCAGATGCTTTAAAATGTGTGATTTTAGTGTTTCATTCGCTATGACAAAATCTGTGTTATTTAACTTGTTTTCTTCTTTTATATAGCTTGTGTGGATATCCACCATTTAATGAGCAAAATACTCAACTATCTCTGAAAGATCAAATCACTCGTGGAGTATACACGTTCATTTCAAAAGAATGGAAGCATGTGTCAGACATGGGTATGACTCCATTACAGTGGGTAGCAGAATATCTAGCTCTTTTCTTGTTTTTGTTTTCCTTTAACTTCCTTTCAGCTGTACGGCACATTTCATCTTGATATGTTTAGTTTTTAAAGTAGTCTCTTAAAAATGTTTTTGGTTTTTTTTTAAGTTCAAAGTTGAAACATTAGAAAGAGCAGATGCATTTTCATTGAAGAGATTTCTTAGTAATATTTAGCTTTATTAACTACAGAAGTATAGAGCTTGTGGGCACATACATTTGTTTTTCCTCTTTTCACTTTTTCTTCTGACTTTATCAAGCTGGTCTACAAACTTTGCCTTGCTCAAAGATTCTTCAAGTGTTGAATGAAAAATGCCAGGAATTTAAGGGATATGAGTTAGAATTCCAAGGGAGAAATATTAGAGTAATTTCATGGTGCTAGTCTTTGAGCTTAAAATATCAGCTACATTTGTGGAATCAACTATTAAGTTTGGCTCACTCTAAGCTAAGTAGTCTGCAAAACTAACTGAGTTTTTCCATAGCAAACTAAAATGATAGTTACTGTCTGCATGCTTTTCTTCTTCAGGACATTTTATATGCACAAAATAATTGTAGTATTTGCCTTGGACACTCCTTTGTATGTGCAGAGAAGTTTCTAATAAATGATGTGATCATTCTTTTTTGAATAAACTTACCAAATATAACTCTTTCCTGAATTATTTGAAGCTTATTCAATAATAAGTCAGGCATATATGAGAATGGAAATTATGTTAACGTTGTACTTAGTCCTAATGGTATGTGTTACAGAATAATCAGATACAATGAAAAGTAAATCTTGCCAAAATCCCTTTATGGGAGATTTGGAGTCATAAAATATGACATAAATGCTATATTTTTCACAGCACTTATTAAGCAGTTTCCTAAAAAAATAGAGTTTATGTGATTATGTTGAGCATACATATGTATGTCTTGTCTCTTCTTTCCCATCTTCGCAGCTGGATGATCTGCTTTCCAAGACACCATAAACCAGGAAACTAAATTAAGCTGTCTTTGCTTGGCCACAGTAACACGGAAGCTTTTAGGAAAGTGCTGAACTTCCTGTGCATGCTCAGAACATAAATTGTGGACATGCTCAGAATATCTACTTGTAATTTTGTATTACTGAAAAGTGTTGAATCATGTGCATGTGAAGGAAAAATGGTTACAGTCTGCAGCCCTCCCTATGCATTGAAAAAAGAAAAGTGATCTGCCCAGCCAGTATTTTGGGGCATTGTCTGAAGTGTTGTAAGACACATTATTGCTCATAGCTTTGGTGTATGCATATTGCAGAACTTATTTTTAGGTAATGAATTTATTGATCGTATGCCAACTAACTCTTTTTATTATCTTAGCTCTGGATCTTGTGAAGAAGCTGTTAGTAGTGGATCCAAGCAAACGTCTTACAACAGAGGAAGCCTTAGAGCATCCTTGGCTTCAGGTAGGAATTGAGTCTTAACTGAAGTACAGCAAAGCTGGGTTGTTCTGGGGATGCAAAGCTGGGTTTTTCTGGGGATAACTTCTTGATGTAAATTCAAAGGCAGTTCAATAGCCTGAATGTTATGAGGTTTTGTTGATACAGTGTAATTTGCTTCCGCAAGGAAGCAGGGAAACACTGACTACTCTGGTCACCAGAGATGTAATGCGTGCCTGATCCCGCTTCTGTATATACCATAAAAGGGATACAATGATGGGCAATGAGAGCTTCAATTCTTCAGCTTCATGGGAGTAACAACTGTTATCTTAAGTCAGAGCTGAAGTCTGCCTGTCCATAAGTTGTCTCTGACAGCAGCCAGCAGAAGAGCAACTGTCATCTGGTGCTTCTCATGGGCATGCACTGCCGCCTGCCTGCCAGCTGGCTATACAGTATCTGCTGGCTGCTGTAAGACCAGAGAGATTCTGCTGCCTACTCACAGAAAGAGAATAGAGAAAGAAAAGGCCATATGTCTAGAAATTATTGTTTGTTTTACTGGTATTGTCAATGACATGTAGGAAGAGGAGCCATCAGATCCCAACCTGTAGGATGATATTGGCCCAGATACTGTAGCCACCACTTTCCTGTTGGAAAACTGAACCAAACAGAGTGAGCGTCTTGAACAGACTGCTTCCATGTGTCTCCATTGGAAGCAAGATGATCTTGGAGCACCTTGTTGTGTGTCAAAGCCTTTGTGGGATGGAGCCTTCTCTTTTCTTGCGGTATACAGAACAGAGTTGCTTCTTTGCTCTCCCAACAAGCAAATGCTGTCTCTGCAGCACACAGATTTTCTTATTTTTCTGTTCTCCTTGTCTTTTCCTCTTGCAATGGCAACTAGACTCCCTGTTGTTTTTCAATGTGTTTATTTTCTTGGCCCCTGTCCCTGGCAAAGCCTTCATTAGCTTTTACAGCATGGTATGCTTTCTTGGTCCTTCAGTTCCATGGTCCTTTTCAACTGTTTTTGCTGCTATTTGTAGTCTTCTAGCCTTGCCTGATGCTGTCCAGTGCCTTTTCCCACCCTAAACACATCTTTGCTTGATGTCCCTTTTAATTTGACTTCTCCTTTGCCCTTCACCTTGTCATGAAGTCTCCATATGTAGGTTTTACCTTGCCACATCACACACTTTTCTGCCAGAGAGAAAAAGGAATCGGTAACTTCTCTTCTCCAAAGTGGCCACACTATCCTTAGTTTTATGGCTGTTGCCTTTTCCGTTTATTATCTGGATAATGCATCGTCTTTGTGACTTAACTAACAGCACTGCAGCTCACATGACTTTGTATACCTGTCTGCACAGGCTGAGGGCATTTCTCAGCCTTGACCAATTTGATTACCTCCTGATGCAGCCTGACCCATGCTAGAATGTGTCTTATTGCTAACTGTCAGGACCCTTGGCAACAGCCATAAGAACTTGTATAGGAGAACTTTTTGTTCTCTTGGTCTCATGATCTTTATTACATTGTCATATAATAAAGGTGGCTCAAAGCAGCTTGGGTCCTTGCCAAGTGATGTAATTCTTTCAGACTAAATCTGCAATATCTCATGGTTGATGCATCTTCAGTAACCTCTATTCAGGTAAGGGAGAAGGACTCAGATTCCATAATTTGTCCACCTGTCCAGCTGGAAGAAGGCGTTTCACAGTTTGTATGTTCACTATTCTGTGGTTATCCCATGGATGTTTGACTCTGGATCATGTTTTATAGGCATTGTAGAGTACTGAAGAGTTCTGTCAAACTAAACTAGATTCTGTTCCAGCCTATCACCTTTAGCTAAGTAGTATGTCAGGACTCCTGCAGTCCTGTCATCTCTGGCCTTTCCATCAAAACAGCTGTTTTTTCTTTGTGGGAGGAAGATGAAACTGATTTTGATGTTAAGAGAATCAGAATTCAGTGGTCCTAATGGTAAATACCAACAATGACCTCCTCATGGTCTCTGCTTGGGAAGAATTGGAATAGGTAGAGCTTGCAAATATCTGCTTGGGTCAACACTAGATTAGTGGTTGAGCACAAATGATAGGTACAGTTCTTTCTACTTCTGTGTCATGCCATGCAGTAAGTTGCAAGTCTGTTGCTCTATCTAATGCCAGCTTTTCTGTCACTAATTCTTCCCCACCAGCCAGTTGGCTTCTGCTGGAAGATGTGGTGCCAGCTCAACAGCAGAGATTGACAAGCCCCTCTGTCTTTATTTTTGTTGGAGGGTACTGGTATTAATCTGCTCCTTTCCATACTCTGGTCCTGCTTCAACACCCTTTGTATGCCTCCATGACCTGCTCTGAATTTAATGGAAAATCCTGGATCTCTGGAATTCTTTCTCAGAAAACAAAGCCCAGTCTGCATCTGTAGCTAGTCTGTGCTTTCAAATTTTTAGTCCCTGCAGAGAGGGCTGCAAAAAAAGCATGGAGTATTCTGCTGAATACTTTCTTTTAATACAACCAGCAGCTTCTGCATCCTTTCTGAGACACCTCTTCTCAGAACTCTTTAACATCTGAGAATTAAAATGTGTTTTTTAGAGACCAAGTCTGATTGTGGTTCTGATAGGATGGACCTCCTCCTTTGAGCATTGTAACAGAGCCCCTCTTCCTCATCTTGTTTGTGTGGGCAGGCAGTGCAGAATCTTGCAGAGTTTGTTTCTGGCAAGTGTCCAGGACTACTATGTTCTTACTGTGATGAGTATGAATAAGCGTCACTGGTTTGGGAACCTTCTGAGTAGGAGGTGATGGTTTCCCTGCCTCCTGTTACAGTCTAGTTAGGTTTGTGAGAGGTAGTCTTTAGGTGGTCTTTTATTAATTTTGGCACGCCAGAGGTGACCACTGGGCCTATGAGCTTTCCTAGATATTTTTGCTTGAGGAGGCTGAAGAAAGTCACCCAGCCTACCTCTGAGCCACACAACAGGTTCTATTTACTCATGCTGAGCACAATGCTATTCATATTCTCCCACTGGGAACTGTGTCTGGTTTCAGATGCTTAGGTAAAGAGCATAAGAAACAGGGTGGAAGCAAGGGAGTATCACTCAGTGCTCAACAGCTGGCGGCTTCCTGAGACAGAAAATGCATTTGGATGACTGTTTTTAAGTCATTAACTTGTCCTAATTATACTGCTGGGCAACAGAAAATTCTTCCTGTCATTCCTGGATTTTACTACTGTAGTTTTGTGTGTAACTTTTACAGTGAGTTAATCGGATATAGATTCTTACATTTAGATTATATTTCTGAGCAGGAAGTGTTATTGATAAGCCATGGTACACTGATTTTAAGAATCGCTGGTATGCGTAATGGGAAAGGGGAAATATATGACAGTGATGTAGACAAGCTAAGAATTTGAGATATTTCAGTATGTAAACTCAAGGTGTTAGCATCTTGATTATATATTCCCTTTAGGGATACCTCTTAGTGTTATGTTTAATTTTGAAGACAGGACAAAACGTTTCAGAAAACATCATACCCGGAAATCCAAATGTCATCTAGCATTCAGATGCCATTCTTTAAACTGTTTCCCTTCATGGGCTGTTACTAAGAATATCAGTTGTTTATAGGTGATGTACACTGCCTGTTTGGAAGGCCAACATCCAATATGTTCAGTTCTAGATATCACACACGTTGAATACTACTACCAAAAGAGCTCCTTGAGTCCTGTTACTGTGAGTAGTGAGAAGGAGTTACTGGCTCCCCACTCCCTCTTGTGTTGTCTGTAAGTATTGTCTTTGAAAGTTAGTATGGAAAAACCACAACAGACGCATACTTTATGCATACAGCTAATGCCTGTTAGCCCTCTCTAAAGATTCTGGGTCCACTAGGGAATTTTTCAGATATTAAAGTCAGCATGTTCTCCAAACAAAACTTAATTTCTACAGCTTTATTTAAACCAGTAGTGCTTTTAAATTAGTGTTTTAAATACCTGTGCTGTTTACTCCATTCTTTGCTTAACACTTTAAAACTTCATGGGCTGCTTAAAGTTAAGTACTACTCAGTGGAGATGTCTTACCTGTATTTACCAGGTACTTAATAAAATATTTTTCAAAGGCATATAAACAATTAATTGCTGTTTCTGCCTCTGAAAACTTCACTGGGAGCTTTTGAATGGGAGAAGATTAGTTTGGTTGCATGCTGAAGAAAAATTCAAGTGTTTGTTATATAAATGGAAAAAATATTTATCTTATCTTACCCATCAACTCAAATGTAGCCACAGTCAAAACAGATGACGCTGGAAAAGAAAGACAAGTCCCAATTCTATATAGAATAAACTGCATGTTCACATCAAAGCCTTTTTGTAGCACTTAAGAACATATTTAAACCAAAAAAGGAGATACTGTGACACTCCATTGCTTAGAAAAAGAACCCCCTCTCCTGCCTTCACCCAAAAAACCCAGTCAAAACATTTGAAATCCTTTGGAGCTCAATGATCCTTATTTCTAATTGTCTCTAGCAGTGAATGTCCCATTCGCTTCTCTTGGAGCTTCCCAATCTTTGCTGTGATAATGGAACAAAATTATACAACCTGTTAGCTTCAGTCAGTTGTTTAGAATAAATGTCTGGTTTTGGTTCTAGATCAGTTGTTCAGTTGGTGAACACATAGTCACTGTTCAAAGCTCAGCCAAAGGAAATGATCTGTATTGAATCACTATGAGCAACATACTTCATTTAGTCCTGGGAAAGGTTTAAAGACCTGATTTCAGGTTTGGAAGTCTGATTTAGGGTTTGCAGTTAATCCATAGCAACCCATTCTAATAAAATTCCTGCAGGAGAAATTGCTGAAACTAGGGAATGAGATTTTCTTTTTAAAACAGGGAGTATACTATGTCAACTAAATGTCTTGTTTGCACTGATTTCCTGTTCCCTGAGGTTGCCCAGCATATACCAAGAGCACCCTGGTCATTGGCAGCTGAACCAGAATGAGGTTACATGCTAGCTTTTTCTCTTGAAACATGCCTGACTTTCTGCTAAACTAGCTTCTCTTAACAAAGGATCTCTGCTGCCCTTCCCTCCCCTGTGCTGTCGTCCTCTTAATGCTTCTACAGCCAGGCCTGTGTATGCGCAATTGAGACTAATAAGTCCACTTTCACAGTGCATCTCTCCCAGACACTTTCCTTCCACTAATAGCAGCTTCTGGCTTACCACTTGGGGTAAATAGAGAATGAACTGTACTATGCAGTGAACTTCTGTAGAGATATGAATGCTCTATTAATAATATAATATTTGTTGATAATCTTTTGGGTTTTCAAAAGGGAAGCTTCAGTGAAATGCTTGCCCAAATTCTGAATGTTTGCTTTCCAAATGTTTCAATTTACAGCCTTTAATATGTTCTATGGACTTACTTATGTTAAGGATAATTGTGGGATGCTTTTTAAGATAACGTTTTGTTTGCAAGTTTGGTGTGTGGGTTTGGTTTTTTTTTGTTTGTTTGTTTTTAGGGTATGGATGTTTTAGCTGGTTCTTCTCTACCTACTGTGTACAACAGGTTTGCTTTGCGGGAGGTGTGTGCAGTAATGAAAACTACCCAAATTTGGGATACTGATGAAGCTGAGCTAGTGGAAATGAAAATATGCTGTTAGAAAGGGAAGCCATTATGAGAACAAAATGTAAGACTATTAAAAAAATACTTGTTTTTCAAGAGTGACTAACTCTGTTTTGGTGAAAGCAGGCCCCAAGTCCTGATGAGGCCTCTTCTGATAAGGCTGACAAATTAATTAATGCACAAACTCCTAGCCTGTACGTTTTGTTCTTTCAGTGTTGTTATACTTTGTTGAATGATACTGCAAGTTCAGATTCTGCTTTACTAGTATTAGCTAAGTAGTTATTGAGGGGAAGCTGTTTCTTTGTAGAATGAAATAGAACTATTTTTTCTTACCAGCGCTGTACATAAACCACCTGTTCAAAATTCTACTGTGGAGCATATCAGAACCATAGAGTGGTTTGGGTTGGAAGGGACCTTTAAAGGTCATCTAGTCCAACCCCCCCTGCAATGAGCAGCACATCTTTCACTAGATCAGGTTGCTCAGAGCCCCGTCCAACCTGACCCTGAACGCTTCCAGGGATGGGGCATCTACCACCTCTCTGGGCAACCTGTTCCAGTGTTTCACCACCCTCATGGTAAAAAATTTCTTCCTTAGTCTATTAGTTTAAAACCCCTTGTCCTATCGCTATAGGCCCTATTAAAAAGTCTGTCCCCATCTTTCTTATAAGCCCCCTTTAAGTAATGAAAAGCTGCAATAAGGTCTCCCCAGAGCCTTCTCTTCTCCAGGCTAAACAACCCCAGCTCTCTCAGCCTTTCCTCACAGGAGAGGTGTTCCATCCTTCGGATCATTTTCATGGCCCTCCTCTGGACCTGCTCCAACAGGTCCATGTCTTTCCTGGGCTGAGGGCTCCAGAGCTGGACACAGTGCTCCAGGTGGGGTCTCACTGGAGCAGAGTAGAGGGGCAGAATCACCTCCCTCGACCTGCT
>NW_009228697.1:19018-22863 GCF_000690835.1 Fulmarus glacialis
AGCTTGGTGTTATCTGCAAACTTGCTGAGGGTGCACTCGATCCCACTGCCTATGTCATTGATGAAGATATTAAATAGCACTGGTCGCGAGATGGACCACGGAGGGACACCACTCGTTACTGATCTCCATCCAGACATTGAGCCCTTGACCACTACTCTCTGGATGCGATGATCCAGCCAATTCCTTATCCATCGAATAGTCCATCCATCATATCTGTATCTGCAATTTAAAGAGAAGGATGTTGTGGAGGACCGTGTCAAAGGCCTTACAGAAGTCCAGACAGACGACATCTGTAGCTCTTCCCTTGTCCACTGATGTAGTCACTCCATCTTCTATAAGTCTTCTATAAGACCACTAGGTTGATCAGGCAAGACTTGCTGTTGGTGAAGCCATATTAGGAAGGTGTTTATTTGGGGGAAAGTGGGGGAACCTCCTTTTCTCCTTATTCATTCATTCATTCTTTAAATGCTTATACATTTCATTAGCCAAAATGTAGGCTTTTCCCTTAAATATTCCATATACTACTTAGAGCTACTGCTTTTTTTCACAGGATGAGGATATGAAGAGTACATTTCAACAGCTACTTGCTCAGACACGTGCCAATATGAATCCACCGCAAACATCAAAAATGGTATGCGTAACAGGTTGTTTGAAGGTTAATACTTGATGCACAGAGAAACTAGATTTCGAAGTAATCCATAATAAGAAAATCAATTAATTTTGAGAACATAGAGAAATGTGCATTTTGGCTGTATGTAGCAGTTCTGCTAATTATCTCTGCTTTCTGAATAAAAGCAATGGACTTTTGTGCTTTGGCAAAACACTTTGTTTAAATGTATAGAAACAATCTCCTAGGCTTTAAAGGATTATTCATATATTTAAAATTAAATTGTTG
Source organism: Fulmarus glacialis (assembly GCF_000690835.1). Taxonomy (NCBI): domain Eukaryota; kingdom Metazoa; phylum Chordata; class Aves; order Procellariiformes; family Procellariidae; genus Fulmarus; species Fulmarus glacialis. The sequence goes on from NW_009228697.1 coordinate 19,914, forward strand.
AACATGTATGTTTTGATGGATTCAAGTCACAAATGTTTAGTATTCAAGGAAAAATTCTTATGTTAGTGAAAGTTTAGAATAGTATTGTGACATTCATTACTAGATGCTAATTAGGAGAATTTTAAACAGATAAAGCTGGGAGCAGTGTCTTATATGAGAAAGATCAAATATAATTGGATAGATCTTGGTAGGGAAACATTTGTTAGTCATGCTGCTTTTTTGGTCACAGAAAGGAGACTTTATCCAACAGCTGTAATTCTGTAGTAAGCAAAACAGTTAGGCTTTGTCTTACCTGATTTCATGTAGCCATCGTGCTGTATCTTTCTTTTAGCCAACCACAACAAGAAAGCGTCTCCATGAAAATGAGGAAGAATCTGGCTCTTCTAAGCGTGCTGTTCCTTCTACATCGTTTCAGAAAATGACATGAAAAAAAAGAGAAAGTGACTTTTGTTAATTATAGCTTTTTTTTATGGAAAGCAGAATTTTTATTTAAGAAAAATCTTAATAACTATTGAAGATGCAATTACTAAATAAAAATAACTTTGTAAGACTGAAGTGACTGCTGTGTATGCATGAGAATCTACACAAATAGTCATGTTCAATTTCATCCAGCTGTCTGACCCCAGGAGAGTATAAGAAAACTCATGAACTATGTTACTAAAAATTTTTAGGCTAGCTTCATCACCACCTCCACTCTTTGTTTCTTCTGTTCCAGTTTCTAGGTTAGGCATGGAAATAATACTTAGTCCTCACAGATGAAAAAGGAATACTAAGTTTGCTGAACTTTTGCCCGAGACATAGTATTACCTGACACTAGATGCTGCCCACAGACTTCTGAGGACACTTCACAGAATCACAGAATACCAGGTTGGAAGGGACCTGAAGGATCATCTGGTCCAACCTTTCTTGGCAAAAGCACGGTCTAGACGAGATGGCCCAGCACCCTGTCTAGCTGAATCTTAAAAGTGTGCAATGTTGGGGAATCCACCACTTTCCTGGGGAGATTATTCCAATGGCTGATTGTTCTCATTGTGAAAAATGTTCCTCTTGTGTCCAATCAGAATCTCCCCAGGAGTAACTTCTACCCATTACCCCTCATCTTTTCCATATGACTCCTTGTAAAAAGGGAGTCTCCGTCTTCTTTGTAGCCACCCTTTAAATACTGGAACATGGTGATACTTATAATATTCAGTTTTGCTGTAAAACTATTGATGGAGCTTGAGGCGCTCTGGACTTCAGATAAAGCTAAATACTAAACACTGGGCTGGCAGACTGAACAGTGTTGTGATCTGTGAAGTGGTTGATAGGCTTTCAAAGCAAAAGTTACCATCTGCATGTAGTTTCTAACCTGTCTCTTCTTGAAAAGTGTGTACTATGTTTATTTCCCTTAGGATGTACTGAGTAAGAGGAAACATGATAACAAGAGATATAAGGAAGATATGTAAATTCCTGCCAGAGAAGAACTAGGAATTGAACTGAGAGAGAAACAATTTTTAATTTGCTTGTCTGAAAATTTTGGACTGTGTGTCTCTCACTAAAGGATATTAATTTCATTATTGACTAAGAGGGAGCAATTTAGTAACTTTGTTCTAAAACATGCATCTTCTGGTTAAAGGCATTTACTGTAAATTGATTTGGAAAGAATAAAGCCTAATGCGTTATGAATTAAACCAATGTCAAGTAGGAATTAAGATAAGACATTAATGAGTCAGGTTTTCCCATATGTGCCTATGGCAGAGATCTTACGTGTTTTGAGGTATTTGATATTAACTGTTGTTAATGATAAAATGGCAATTCTTGTACATTCTTATTTTTCTTAATGAACCGGATGGAGGAACATCCATGGGCATCTGGATGAAAAAAATATCACTGGTTGAAATTCACTCCAGACACACAGGGGTGATAAAACAGAAGAAATGCATGTCTGTCCTCTAATGACATTCCCTTTCTGGTGCACACGTGTGATTGACTGGCACATCCTCAAAGGGTTCTGGTACTTACTGTAGCTCATCTGAAGTAAAAGGGAATACTTGGCTGCCATTTGCTAGATAAAAGAATCATAAAGGACCGTGTTTGGGCTAGGTTTGTGATCTGGTGTACTGCAAAAGCCAATACCTTTGGGATTTGGTTACCAGTGATTTTAAAAAGACCTGCATCATTACAGATGAGAAGAGAATTCACATAATTCTGCAAATTAACTGTAATTGGTCTTTAGATAGAAATAGAAAACTTCTATAATTTATTCCTCTGTCTTTTTTACATCCTACTATTGTTAGATTTTTTTTTTTTTACTGCTTTGCTTGGATCCTTTCCCTGGGTCCTGTCTAAGGCTTGCTTTCTAATGAAATCTTAATTTTGATCTCATTTATTTGAAGTCAAACCTTTGAGCCGATGGCCGTGTGTTCATAATTTTATTGCAGAAAGCTTTCTGAAGTTTCAGATTCTTACATTTTTTCCATTAAAGAGGTGTTATTAAATTCCACGAAGATAAAGTGGCATCCAGTTTTCACTTAGACAAGAAATGATTATTTCTGTATTATGTATTATTCACAGCACAAGAGCCTTCAGCATAATCTGCTTGCCTGTTCATTTCAGCAGGCATGGGTCTACAGCATTTGGAAGGCTTCAGTTTGGATGCCGGTTGTACAAATGTGATGAGAAGGCAAAGGATGAGCCTAGCTGTGCCTGGTAAGAGCAATGCCAGCAGTGACTGGTGTCACTGCCCGAAACCCGCAGAGGTACGGTGTGGAACTCTGCTTACCCTCAAGCAGCTGTTGCTAAGGCTGCTGCTGCCTTTGGGAGTTGGTCTTCCGCCTTTATGCCAATACAACGATTTTGGAGCTGTATTCTCCGTGAAGACGGGGCTTGGAAGTGTTCACGGCGAGTCTGCTGAAGAGGCAGGCTGCTGACTTGTTTTGTGTGCCCCGAGGGGCGGCCGGGCGCGCCCCCA
>NW_009228698.1:0-16553 GCF_000690835.1 Fulmarus glacialis
CCCAGCCATCCAGCCATTTTTTTACCTAGCAGAGAGTATGCCCATCCAAGCATGAGCAGCCAGTTTCTCCACGAGAATGCTGTGGGAAACGGTGTCAAAGGCTTTCCTAAAGTCTAGGTAGATAACATCCCCAGCACTAAACACGTCACCTTGTCATAGAAAGAGATCAGGCTAATCAAGCAGGACCTGCCTTTCATAAACCCATGCTGACTGGGCCTGATCACCTGGTTGGCCTGTATGTGCTGCGTGATGGCATTCAAGATGGTCTGTTGCATAGCCTTCCCTGGCACTGAGGTCAGGCTGACAGGCCTGTAGTTCCCTGGATCCTCCTTCGGGCTCTTCTTGTATATGAGTGTCACATTTGCTAACCTCCAGTCAACTGGGACCTCCCTGGTTAGCCAGGACTGCTGATAAAGGATTGAAAGTGACTTGGTGAACACTTCTGCCAGCTCCCTCGGTAACCTTGGGTGGATCCCATCCAGCCCCTCTTCTTGTATATGAGTGTCACATTTGCTAACCTCCAGTCAACTGGGACCTCCCTGGTTAGCCAGGACTGCTGATAAAGGATTGAAAGTGACTTGGTGAACACTTCTGCCAGCTCCCTCGGTAACCTTGGGTGGATCCCATCCAGCCCCATAGACTTGTGTGTGTCTAAGTGGTGTAGCAGGTCACTAACCATTTCCCCTTGGATTATGGGGACTTCATTCCGCTCCCCTTCCCTGTCTTTCAGCTCAGGGTGCTGGGTACATGGAGAACCACTGGTCTTACTATTAAAGACTGAGGCAAAGAAGGCATTAAGTACCTCAGCCTTTTCCTCATCCTTTGTCACTATGTTTCCCCCCGCATCCAATAAAGGGTGGAGATTCTCCTTAGCCTTCTTTTTGTTGCTAATGTATTTAGAGAAACATTTTTTATTGTCTTTTATGGCAGTAGCCAGATTAAGTTCTAGCTGGGCTTTGGCCCTTCTAATTTTCTCCCTGCATAACCTCACGACATCCTTGTAGTCTTCCTGAGTTGCCTGGCCCTTGTTCCAAAGGTCATTAACTCTCCCCTTTTTCCTGAGTTCCAGCCAATGTAATTTTTCAGTTCTTTTTCCCTTGTATTTACTTAAAGACTGTGATCCAGTAAACAGTGAACTAATCTAGCACTTTGATGAACTAATCTAGGACTATTCCAAAAGTAATATATACCAATGTTTTTGGATCATGGTTACCCTGATGCTTTTGTTTTCTTTAGTTTTCTTTTTCTGCAGATTCTCTTTATCCCTTATCATTCAACATGCTAGGTAGTGAAACAGGTTAGAACACCTCATGAGAGATCAGTCACTATTCTGCCATCAATATAACACTGCTCAATTATTTATACCAGTCTCCTCTTGCTGTGCAAGTATATTTTCCTTACCATAATCTTCCATGGCACTATCTAACATAGACCATATACATCATGTTTGTCAATTTTCTTCTGCATTTCGGATTCCAGGACAGCAGCAAGAAGTCAGTGTTCTACCATTCTTACAAATTTGTGTATGTTCACTTTTTGCATTTACTCATTTATTTCAGTCTAGCATCCTCCTCTATATGTGCACCTAGATAGCTTTTGTATACTACTAGATTATTAAATCCTGCTAATCCAAATTACAGAAGTCAGTGTGACGATACGAATGGGTAAGGTGTATGGAACACTGTCAGAAGCATATGCCTCTAATCTATTAATACATCTCATTCTATTAATGTAAACATATAGAGAGAATCTGTTTCTGATATGCCTTTCAAATGATTAAATAAACAAAGGTGTGTGGAAACAGAAATTAAATGAGGTTTTGTACATCTAGGAAATTAAAATTACAAAATGATCTAACTTTGTTCCTTTTCATTCTATTCAGTTAGTGCTATGCTGCATTAACTTTCCACATGCCAGGCATAATTCCAGTCACTGGCTGCTGGAGTTTAATTATCACTTCTTTTTTATGGAAAGGAAAAAAACTGTAGAAGAGATTTCGAAACAAACTTGATTTAGCATGCTAGGCTACTTTTTATGTGATGGGCCACATAACCTTCAAATACTTTCATAATACTAGCACTTACCCACTGTTTTATATGCTAGCTAATAAATTGCTAATTTGCTTAGCTCATCCAGTTCTTATACGTAACTGTTTCATATTTGATAGCAAACACCAGGAGACATTAAAAATACATCATTGTGAATCGCAATCATCCACATCAGCATTTCAGTGGAGAAAGTTGTGGAAAAAAAAATTATTAATTATTGAGGAGAAATAATGCAGTATCAGCATCATCTCACAGCCCAAATATTGAAGCGTGCTATCTGAACTTACAGTGACTCTTCAAAACACGCAAACAGCACTCAGTCCTCTGAGCTGAGGTGAGGAAGCAAGCCTCGCTGGTTCTAAAAGCTAGACAAGGGCACAGCAGCATCACAAGAGGGACGAGCTGAGCAGATGCAAGTCGAGGCCGCACAGCTGCAGATTCTGAGTTACTGGGAATACACATTACATCGGCTGTGACAAAGGCTCCTACTACATAGATGCTGCTCTGCCATACCAGGCCACCTCTCAAAGCAGTTTTTATCTGCTGCGAATGTATATAAGCCTTGGTACTTTTGTTTTCAGTCAGAGTTCATATTGACAGAGGGCTGAAATAAACCGCTTCTGCCTGACCTGAATCTGCAAAATAAGCTGCGTGTTGATGCTGCATTGGTGCTATGCTCTGTGCTGTCTTCCTAAATATTTCTGTATTTGATTTGCTATGTGAACCAGGAACCGATCTGTACAGCAAGACAGAACAAACACAGTTGCACCTAAATTGGGTTTATGGTCATTTCCACTACCTGAATACTTAAAGTGTTTGTCGCCATTTGTCCTAAGTAAGAGGAAATTTGTATTTCAGGTATTTTATGATCCAAAGGCAATGTTCTATGTAAATCCATGCCTAACATTTAGCTACACAAACATTTATAAATGTTAAAAGGACAAAAATAATCTATAGCTATAATAAGAAAATATACCTATTGGTTCTTTTCTCAACATTTTTCTATTCTTCAACATTTTTTTTTCACACAAGCACAGATGTCATACATCTTTGTCATTGGTGTAAATTTATGGGAAAAACATTCAATGTCCTTTTGCAGATGATATTGACACATCTATTTAGTAAAACAACTGCAATAACTACACCTAGAAAGAGAGTTGTGAAGTACTGAAGATCTAATTTTATATTTTTTTTTTTTTAAGCACAGTTTATTTTATATTAGAACTAATGTTTCTGAAGGCATTTTTCAATCTAAATATGGACATGAAAATGTAAAATACTGTGCAATTGTTAGTGAATTTCAAGGAAAAAAAAAAAAAAAAAGCCTTCCCAAGTATACAGTCTTACATCACAGCTAGCTTTTATTTTCAAATATTTTATTTCATTCCACTCAAGAAATCAGTGGATTAGACTTCTTAACAGAAATAGAAACACATCATCATTATTCTTATTCCCAACAAATAATAACAAAATACTTTAATAAAATTTCCACTGTTTCCTACTTTTCTTCACAGTAAGATTGGGATAATTTCACCTTCCTTTAGCTGTTGACAAAGTAGTAATCTAGATTAAGTCAGTTGTCTAGGCTTTTTCTCTAGAGAATCAATAAATTACTGCATCAGAAGAATATGAATAATCCATAATATTTCAGACAACTACTTAAGGATGGAATACACTGTATATTAAACTGCCTTTTTTCATTGATTAGAAAAGGTGTATACATATTAGACTGACTTATAAATGAAACATAATTTCTAGCAAGCTAAAACTAAGGTAAATTAATGTCACTTTAGATTTTTTGTTAAAATTCTTTTTGGAAATTATAATCATTTTGAACAAAGAATGAACTCAAAACTCAGTTTCTTTTCTCTAACAGTATGATATTTTTCCTTAAATATCAGTCGATTTTCATTGGACCAAAAGTCTTGGCAGCATTTCTTGACTGACTTAGACACTCCCACCCCAGTCTTGGAATTTCACTATTTCTAGGTATTTCACTATTTTCTAATAAAGAAAATGCAAAATATAACTTTTATAAAGGAACAAATATCCTCTAATACCTTTGTTGTTATCCATTCCTCCAACAGCATAAAGTGTCCCAACTGTAGATTTTCTAGGTTTAGTTCTTGGACTTTGCATGAGAGTTCTTCTCTCTGGTAAAAGATGGTATTTCATGGCTTCCAGAATAAGCTTCTGGCATTCTAGGTCATCCTTAAAAAGCGCATGATTTTCTAGGTCAGCCAATATCTGTGAATGACACAATCGCGAATCAAAAAATCTAGAAATTCTTAGAAAAGCAATACCATGCAATGAGAGATCACAAAACGGATGTCATAAGTATATCACTTCATTGTAGAATACAGGGGTTTGTGTGGTGGGTTTTTTTTTGGAGGAGGGACAGGAAAATAAGTATTTAGTTGATTTTTAAAAGACTAGGCAACTTGTAGATCCCTGTTTCACCATCCCTTAAGACTACAATCTTACTACTCTCTTACTGAAGACATTGAAGAAAATTAAGTATTCTCTTGTAGGCTACAGACTGACTTATTTTTAATGGTTTCCAACATAACACTGTAAGGATCCAGAAAGCATCTCTTTGCAAGCATCTTGAATGTGCGGTCATATAACATAACAACTTTCTACAGTATTTTATGTAATACTTTCCAGGAACATCCTTTGTTTTTAAAACCAAACCAAACAAAAAAAAAACCCTAACAACAACAACAAACACAACAACAAAAAAACAAACAAACAAAAACCCAGAGAACTTTCTTGTGCAAGTTTTGAATCTATTGTTTTGTTATATTATTGGCAAAATTAAGGATTAATAGTCCAGATAATGTAACAGTCTATCTTTACAATTGGCACAAGAACTATAATCAGTAGTTACCAAAACAGATGCTCAGTGCATACAGCTGAAAGAATATTCTATTATGTTTCCAAGGGAGAAGGCTACAAGTTGTAAATGTTAGGTGTTTGATTCACTTGCCTGTATGTACATATCTACTGGCTTTTGAGATGTTGTCAATCACCCTATAAGTTTTCAAGATCACATTGGACTAAGAAACCTGGTCTAACTTCATAGCTGACCCAGCTTTGAGCAGAAGGTTGGACTACAGACCTTCTGAGATCTACTCCCACCTGAATGATTCTGTGATCTCGCTGATGTCAGGCCAGAAGAGTGCAACACTTATGCAGATTTTGTGCCATATCTGCCAGACCCATGTAGATACCTCAGACTCCCTAAGGCATCAGAAGTCGATCAAACTCTCAATGTTTATGTTTAGGCAATTGAGTATTATGTCTAGAGTCTGATCCCTATATTCTGCTGACTATCAAATTAGAACAGGTTTTAATTGCATATGGCAGCATATGTGTATAGTCTAGTAAATTTCTAGATCTCATAGAACATCTATCTGGGAGGCCTAATCATTTTCAGAGAAGCGGCTGAAGGCCAGGAAGCAAGAGAATTTAGTTCCTAGTCTATGAGGAGATACCGCCCTCACAGACACATATATACAAATGTATGGAAACTGCTTTGCCTAACACAGGCAGCTAGATTCCTTTTAAGGATTCTCAGCTATTTCATCTAGACTTCAATGGCTGCTGAAGAATGCATGAATGTCCTTTGTCAATCTGTCAGCCTTTTGCAGATAACACGTGTTCTGTGACATCTAAAATATTAATAGCTTGTACATGTAGACAGCAGACTCCTGCTTCTGATTTTAGGTGTCAGTCATGAAATGAATCTATTCAGGTCCAAAGAAAGGCATTACACACTGCAGTATCTCAAGTGGTGATCCAGAACTCTTATTTTACATGGCTTATGACCTAACATGGCTGATGCTTATTAAAAGAACTAAATAAGGAGGGTCATCTAGCCTGACAAAATATGTCTCCAACTGTGGCCATAAGTCAATGTCTAGGGAGCAAGCCATAAAACTGTTTTCAAATATATATTAATTCCCTTTCATATTCCCCTGATGTCCAACTTTCAGATCAGGGATGTTCTGAGATGGATGTCTTTGCCATGCATTTTGTAATTCTCAGGGACCTTATCTTCCATGAACTGGTTCAATCTTCCTTTGAACCCACGTACATTTGTTGCATATACAAGGCATTTTCACAGCAAATTTGGCCCATCACTAGCTGTATATGAAGGTTTACCTCCCTCTGTTTTTTTTAAACCTGGCTCCTGTTGCTTCATTTGCTTTCACTCAATTTGTTTCACTCATTTCTTTCATTCAGTGCCCCCTAATTCTTCTATTGAAAGAGAAAATGAGTAACTGAGCCCTACCATACCAAGTTCCTTATAATGTTCTAGACTTCAGTCATATTCTCCATTAGTTGACTGTCTTCTAGACTGAGGAACCTTAGCTTAGTTAATCATTGCTTATATGAAAGAAGATTAATATCTTTTATCTTCCTTGTTGGCTTTTTCTGAACCTTTCAGTTCTGTTAGATTCTTTTTGTGAAGGGAGTAGAACTGCACACAATATTCAAGATACTGGCAAACCATGAACTTCTATGGTGGCATAATGATGTGCTCTGCTTTGTTATCTTTTTCTTTCTTAATAACTTTTAACTTTTGATTTTGTCTTTTTGACTACTACAGAGCTTCAAGCTGACTTTTCCAGGAAGTCCTATTTCATAGACCCAAAATTTGACTCCTGAATGGAAGTGGCCAACCCAAAACCTATGATTTTAAATTTGAAGTTGAGGGTTGACTTTTTCTTTATTTGCTTGTTTATTTATTATTATTGTTTGTTCTCCAGGTGCATTATATTAAATTTATCTACACTAAAATTGTAGAAATGCAGTTATTAGGAATTTTCAGTGGGTTAAATGCTACTCACATCTTGTGTATTGAAAATTAAAGTATTATCTTTAATATATGCACAAAAGCTATGTGGCAATGCAGAAAGATTACTATAGGAGTAATAAGATTTATGCTATTAATAATCATGGACTTTTTAGCCTGAAGGAGGATTTCATTTGTCATTGGTCTCTAACTTAGATACTTGTAGTCTTTGGGGAAGTTGGTATAACTGTGAAGTTTGATTCTACTATTAAATTGCAGAGCAAACTCTCTAAGTTGAGGAGACTATGCATTGCAGTGGAAGGCTGGGTATTTCATTATTTTCTGTTCTAACACAAATTCCACATATTTTAGCTGAATAAATGAAAGGGTTTTTTAAAATTCTTATTTTTATTTAATTAAAGCTAGCTGCCTGAACTAGCAAGGATATGAAGTGTTCTCCATGGCCTAATCACGAATGAGAAAACTTGTTGATAGTTTAAGTCACGCTGATGTTCGGTGAAGTTCTTGGCAAAAATGAATGAAATCCAGTTTACATTATTAGTTTGCACAAGGACTGCATAAATAATAAATTTACAATATCTTGAATGTAGTAATCCTAATATTCATGTATTCTCCTATCAGCATGTGAAAGTAAATGCTATAATGAATATATGCTATATCACAAATGTACAGTTAGGAAGGCTAAACCAAACATAAAATATTTATTTTGGTCACTAAACCTATGGACCAAACACAATGGTGGTGTTTTACCACTAAAGATACGAGAAAGTTAAAAGAATGAAAATGTGAAAGCAAAGACGGCTATGTTTCTTGATGGTAGTGTTTTCAGAAAATGTCACTCAACGTGGTCCAGGTTAATAGCTTTATATAAATGTTTGCAAACAGATTATGCATCAGTCACAAATAATCCCACAATCATGAAAGTAAAAATAAATGTATGATAGGAAAAGACAGAGAAGATACAAAGGGGCTGAAAATGTATATATCGATATATATTGTGGGCTTCAAATACTTTGCAGGATCTCTGAATAAATCTCTGTCTGGATTCATGTAACAAGTGAAGGGATGAGGTCTGAAGTTCTTCCTCCCAGTGAGTAACAAATGGCTCATATGCTTTCCTTCATTTAGGCAGATTAGGTTTTTGAAAATTGTCATATCAACTTTCAATGTCTGGTGGGACAAGCACTTTTCTCATATTACACGGAAAATGAGGCATAGAAATCCCTCCATATATTTGTTTCCCAAAACTGTATTTACTATTATTATCTAATAAAACAACAGTATCTACCATATTCATTTTTATAAACATGCATGATTATTGTATTAAGAAACTACCAAAACATCTTTGAAACAGCAGCAGCAGAATAATAAAAAACTGACTGGAAAAGCAAGAAAAATATTGAGATTGGTTAATATGAGTTCAGTCTCAGAGAAATGTTACAGAAAAGATTTGAAATTAAACCTGTTGTTTTTTTTAAATTTGTCGCAAACTCCCATTCTGGCATCTCCCTAGCATATATGTATCTTTTAAACTAATTTGTTTCTACTGATCTATATACTCCAAGGCCATATGCCTACGACCACAGAAATTCAGTAAGAGGGAGCCAATATCATATACAAAATTGTCTTATATTGAAAGTTTACTCCTCAAAACCACTTGCTTCTGTCTAGATTTCAGACAATTTTAACAAGAAAAAGCCTCTTTTAGAAAAACAAGTTCACTAAACGGATATGTTTATCGTCAGCTTGAAACAATGTAAACTTAACCTATAACATAAGTGCCTTGTGGCTGAAGGCTCAAAATGCTGGGTGGTCAAGAGTTTTTTTAAAATAGTATGAGGCACAGGCAGAACAGAAATAGACACATGCAAAAAACAGCAGAGACATTTGTGTTCCTTGATGGCAGTATTTTTAAAAGGGGCCACTATACATGGTTAAGGTTAATAGCTTGATATAAGTGTTTGCAAATAAATTGAAATAAATTATACTTGAAAATATTCTTCAACTTTGATATTGACTTCTTTTTCTATAGGAAAAAAGCCAGCTCCCAAAGTCTGCTATTTTCGATCAAAATGGCAGCCCCTTAAAATTTTATCAGGAAGTGCATTACAATGTATACCACTCTTGACATATTTGTTGAACTGTATTATGATGTAACATATACTACCTTCACATCTAATCTCATGAATTTAAATATCAAGATTCTACTCTCTTCCCTCATAGCTGATGAGTGTTTTCAACAGACTGTAATGGTATTACACAAAATACAACATTTTTATATGTTTTCACATTTAATATTATTGAGCTAGGGTCAGTACAAGAATAGTAGAATAATCACTGGAATTTTTACTGTATTTCTTAATCTAAGTTGAGCAACAAGAAAACTGAGTCTATGGTTAGAATCCAATTTATTTTCAAATGTATTTACTTTCCCTAGCGTGTAGAGGAAAATACAATTCTTAGGAAGCTTAAGCTATTATTTTTAATAACTTTCCAAAGAGTGTATCCTTATAATCTTGGCACCCACGATATCAATGGAAGGGCTCAGAAATTTCAGATTATCAAGAAATTAAAAGCAAGCATTTTGTATGTTAGAGATGATAAGGATTTGTATGTATATGTGTGTGTGTGCATGTTCTGGTGTTGGTTATCATGCAATTAATGTAACTAAACAGGATATTGAAGTGTGCTAATAAACAGCAGTAGTAAGTATATTTCATAACACTAGGTTAATTTATATTTCATAATATTAAGATTTTTAATATATCCTTTTTGTGATTTTTTTTTTTCCATTTGAAGTTCTCAGCACAGTACTCACTCAGTAGATTAAAAATCAAAGATCTGAAGACAAATCATATTCAGAGTTTAGGCAGGATGACATCTTCTCTTGCAAAATGATTTAATGTACATTTAGAACTTCTGAACCAGTGTACTCTCTCAACAATTAATTTAACAGAATACAGGCACAACAAAGCTGAGAAATCAAATTATCAGTTTCCCCTGCGCAAATTTGAGGTAATATATTGTTACCTATGCTTTCTAATGCTTAAGGGAATTAATGGAATTGATGACAAGGTTTTTTATGGCAAGCTTATTATATCAGTAAGGATCAAAGTCCAACAATCATATTTGGTGACTTCCTATCAGACAGCTACTTCTTTATTTTGATGCTCCAATCTGTGCCTAGGCTCCTAAAGCAAATATTTATATCTATGAGATCTTCTAACTGAGTTGCCAGGTGTTTCAAATAAAGAAGTTATAATCAGTGAACACTGTCCTGTCCCAAAATTCCGAGATTTCATGCACCAACCACAAATAAAGGCTGAACCTCTTTTTCTTTCTGATTAGAAATTCATCCTAGAAATGAAAAAAAAAAACATTTCTAAATAAAACTTTAAAAGCAGACAGAAACCTGTGTTTATTTCCCTAAAAAAAAAAAAAAAAGTTTTACTCCATGGCCAAATCATAATTTTTTTTTTTGTAAACAACAACAAAACAAAGTTAACTAACTAAAAAAGTAACAGTAAAAGAAAAAAAAAAAATCTTATGGGGTAAAATACAGGCTTTTTCCCAACTGTGAAGGTATGGGAAAAATAATTTTGAGAAAAATATTAATTCCTCCCTCTTACCCATTTATTTTAGCACATGGGCTGACTTGTGATAAACACTGTGTTTCTGACTGTCCTAATGGCTAAACCATGTGAGTGAGGGGGAAAAAAAAAAGTTGAAATTAAAGCTACTGTTTAGAAACCAAAAGTCATATCAAGCTAACTGTTTCATGTTGTCTAAGTTTCGATAACCTGCTTCAATGTTTTTCTACTCCATAGTTATCTTTCCTTATTACATCAAAATAATCAATATATTTTTTATTAAATCAGGATGCGCTTGATCAGGAAATTCAGTTAATAAGGATGTTTCCCTGGAAACCATATTATGTTCAGCTTGCTATTTCATGGTTATGACATACTTCATTAAGAAAGAATTGTACCCAATATTAAATGAAGATTTCTGGGTTTTGTAACATGTGGAAACTCAGAGCTGTCACTTCTCAGAAGACCCATATCAGTGCTACTTCAGCATAGGTACTTCTAGTATTGCTAGAACTTCTCAGACTAGCAATATCCTGAGAATTGTTAGCAATTTTGTGTCATTATGCATCTCATTTTTCACAGTTGAAAACCCACCAAGTCCTTTCTCATCTGTACTTCTAAATTACTTTCAACACAATGCTGCAGAGAGCAGGCATGCTTCATCTCAGTGAAGCACATTCAGTCTGAGATCATGAGTGAAAAGTACTCCAGTACTGCCAAAGGGAAAGTCAGGTCTAACGAGCACAAGAGAAGTTGTTTGGTATGGGTGCAGTGACTGACAGTGGGTGCACCATGGAACTGCGCCCTTATTGCTGCCTGCCTTGCTGTCACCCTCGGATCCCACCTTCCTTCCTTGGGGAGCAGCTCTACTTTTGCTGCCCCTCTTTTATCCCATTGATTTGCAGCCATGATCCAGGTGAGAGTACAAGTGATTTGATCAGCTGATTTGAATGATATTATTTTAAATCTCACATATTCTACATAAACGATCATCTGAGAGATGAGATGGGTCCCATTCTCCCCTGTTGAATGTGTGGCATCTAGGATGAAATTCAGCCACTACTAGGGAAAAAGAGGGTGCCACCTGCCTGGGAAGGAAATAATCACTCTCCTCTCTCCTGCACCCCACTCTTGGAAGAGATTACAAGACAATGGAAGAGCCAGAGAACTGCCTCACTAAAACTTTCATAGTATCCTCATCCCTCTGAGGAGGCACAGAACATGCCCTGGTTATTTAGGTAGAGCTTCCTACCTTGTGAAAAGTGTGAGATATGGCAATATTTGCTCAGTCAGGGTGAACTAAACCTCAAATTCCACCACCTTGGTATGTGCCTCAGATACAGTAATTACCCAAAAGGGGAGATGCATAAACACTGCAGGATTCCTACCATTAAAAAGAAAGACTTGGATATTTCCTCCAGGACAGGTGTCAGTGCTATAAAACTGAACAAAGTGAGAAAGTGTTCCCTGCACACCAAAGTAAGATACTAAGCACATGCAAAAGTTTTTATCTTCTTTTTTCCAAGTGATAGTCGCTGCCAAAAGGGGCACAGCATCATTCAAAATTATGCTTTATGTGGTCTCTATCTGTCCATGTCTATTTATTGTGATTTAGAATCTTGAATAGTCCTTAACATATAATTATTCTATACCCTGAATAGTATTAAATTTCATACCCAAAAGCATTAATTTCATACTAGGCAGAAAGCAACTTCCAGTTCTCTAAAAATTATCCCAGTATCTAGATACATTCTCCCTGTAAAAAACCCTACAGTCATGTGCCCTCAGAAACTTACATGCCAATGTTATGCAGAACACAAGATTAGCCTTATCTTAATAGTATTAATAATCATAACAGAAGAACAAAAAGCTTAAAATCTTTTAAATGAACCGTGAGTAAATGAAATGTGGATTTTTATGGCACTTTTTTTTTAACAAAGCCCATGAGTCTCTTTCTTGATCCAAAATGTATCTGAAGTCACTTGACAACCTTGAGTCAGAGAAACACATTACCATATGAAACAAAAATCTGAAGAAGGAATGACCTAAAGTTTGCATATTGAATGGTTTTCAAGAGAGGTTTGATTAGCCATCATCGTCCTTTTATGTGTCTTCTTCCATGTACAGATTTGTTACGGCTGGATATTGTTGATGATCATAGTAATGCAGCTACCAGGAAAGAATAGAGGCTTCTGAAATGTAAGGTCATGATTGTTCTTTGTACAGATTGAAATGAAAAGCAAATAAAGGGTTTGTATGAATTCCTGGAAAGTATAAAAATACTGGTTTAAAACTTTCTTTAAAAAAAGTTCTCAGTCCACTTTCAAAGTCTTACCATGCTTAAGCTGCTCTAGCTGTTAGGAAACACTGTGCATCTTTGGACAAAACTCCAATTAGAAGAATTTCTTCTCTGTCTAAAGCTAGTAGAAAAATTAGTCATTATTTCTACGTCATTGTATTGGTATATGAATGGAAGTATTTCAGTTGCCTACTTTGTATTTTCTGTCTATAAGACAACTGCAAGAAATGCCTGCAAATACTATCATAACTGCAGGTTTCAACTTAATTCATTGTTATTCTGATTAAAACTGTATATACCCATTTTAAGAAATATCAGTCAGGCTATTATTCATGCTCCACTGCGAACATGAAGGAAAAAAAAAAGTCCCCCACAAAGTGCTACTTCTTTTTTACAAAACCAATAATCTCTCAGCTACTTCTTTTGGATACAAACCCTCTTGTTACAAAGACTAATTGTTTAATAATGTTCATATCCTAGTTTAAAAACTTTTGAATCTATGAGATAAACAAAATGGTGAGTTCATTACTTTCATTTTTTTGTTTCATTTTAGGAGTTTGTCGAAATGCACCATTTTCAAAAAATTTATGCAGACTTCCTTCAGAGAGCTGAACATAGGTTCTGCAACTGACAATTGATCAGCAATTGTCATTTACATTTTTTGTAGGTAAATTGATCTTGGAGACAGCATGTTTTTCAGGACAATTCTGCAATGACTGTAAACAGTTTTGTTATTTCTTTTTCCAAGAACAGCCTGATGTCAAACTTAATTATTTCCACTTAAATTAGACATTATAGGTAGAAACAACAGTATACTGAGCTAATATTGTTAACAGCATACCAAATGGATCTACTTCTGTATGAATACATTTGGTCATGCATCAATTAATTCAGGATTCTGCCTGAACGAATATATCTATGTCTTCTCTGGAATTAAAATGATGGTTGATATGAACAAGATCTTTGGTTTAGTCTACAGTTATTGAATAGACATCAGCCATTATTAAAAACTTAAATAAAATTGAGGACAGATAATTTAAATGCTAATCTCACTAAGAAGGTTTAAATCAGGAATAATAGGGTTTCACACAAAAATTGTGATTTTCTATTATTATAAATCTTGTTAAAAACTAGCTAGAAAAGAATGAATGCTGCTTTTCATGATCTAGGTAATAAAGCACTTTAACTAACTTTCCTTTCTAGAAGTGATGGACATTTTTGGTTTGGTTTTTTTTTTAATTAAAAGTCCAATAAGGTTGAGAAATGAAACAAGAATTCTCCAATACTAAGGGTTAGTTCTAAAATAATTTTCTTCCTTTGTCCAAGGTAAAAGTGAAAGATAATTATGAAATTAATCACAGAAAGATACTGGGGAATGGAATTAAAGTATGGCTTGCCTCTTTCAATTTCACTTTAATTTTTGCTCTCGCAACATTAAGTGAATTTCCTGCTTAAAATCTGTACTTAAACAGATTTAAGTAAGAGAGAATTATGGCTCTCTTTACAATGCAAGATATTAATTTAAATGCCTGCATTAGAACTTTAAATGGTTTCCACTAATAATAATATTAACTATTCGCAAGTAAAATGAGCAAGATATTTCAGTGATCAGTAATAAATGAGCAAGATATTTCAGTCATCAGTAATATTTTCTAATAAGGAAAAAATACACAACAAATTTTATTTTTATACATACCAAATAATTATTCATTAAAAAAATACTAACACAACAAGAATAAGAACAGCAGCATGTTTGCACTGTTTACATGAGAAACTGAAAGTATTTTGGGCTATTGAGTAAGCATGCATTATTAACATGTTTAAGAATTATATTCAGAGAACAACAATATAGTAAAAAAAACCTTTAAAATTTAGATTAAAATTTAGAATAGCATTTAGAAAAAGACATCAGAAATGATATATTAATTTGAAAATTGGGCCAGTTCTGTACATAAAAAATTCATTTAATTTTGCATAGCAGAAGATACAACTCCAGGAATCATACAATTGTGAATTTACTACAGATATATTTTACTGCATCTTTTAACTCTTATTTTTAAATTACTGTATTTTGAAAGGAAAATAAAAATGTATTGCTGTCATAAAATTCTTTTCTACCAATTTTTGCGCTTTGAGGATATGACCCACAGTGTCATCTTTATCCAGATCCTGATTTGCAAATAGATTTTAACTAAAGTAGATTAAAATACTTAAACATTCCCTCACACTCTCCTCTAAGTCATTTAAAAAATACAAAAGTTGTTAGCATTTCTAGACTCCTAAATGTAGAGATCACAAGGTTACAAATTGTTCATGTATGGAGCTGAAGTTTAAACTCCATTTCTAAATCCCATTTTATCCAACTAAACCTTAGCAATATTACTTAAAGTCCTTTTTGTTTTGCTAGAAATTGAATGAATTGAGCTAAATCCAACATAATCATCTGCTTTACTCACTTGACTGTTTTGTAATTAGGGGTCTTAAATGGAAATTTAAAAAAAAGCTTATACTTAATTTATCTTTTTGAGTTTTTACTTGTTTTTAGAACAACTGTTTCAATATATTGTCTTAGAAATAAAATAATGAAAAATATTTGCAACTAAGATTTTCTCTAATTTAACATGTCTCACTTTATTTTGTTTCCTACCATTTTCTTTCAGCTCATTGAACATTTCTGGATCTGTTTGGAATTCTTTCTTTCTTATTCATGTTTAATTAATGATTTCAGTAAACCTGTTTTAGCTCAGAGATGATTTCCAGGCATTTTTCTGTAGCAATACAAATATTCACTACATGAAATTCAATATTTGTGTTGCTCATGGACTAAATTATTCATAATGTGTGAGTTAGGCCAACTGCTGCTCAACCAACTCACAAAGAAAGAGACTATACTAAATACCTCAGAATTCAGTATTCTCAGAGAAAGGTTGTTTTCTCCTCAGCAATAAGATGCAGCAGACTCAAGGTTCTTTAAGAAACTCCAGACAAGTTCTTTCTTGAAACATACATAATTTCTATTACAAATAATCTACATTAATATTTACTGCTTACACACAACAGACTTTCATTAGTCTGTCTTTCATTAGTCTGTGATCTGTGTATGCATGCAGGTGATAATATATTGCAAAGAGATCAATCACACAGAAATAATAGTGAACAGTCTTGGACTGGAATTTTGGAAAGAAATCTAATTGTGTTTTCTGTCTAACAACCGAACCCTGACATCTACTAAGCTGGTATTTTTGATGATCACAGTCACTGGCAGAGGAAATGTGTTCAGTGTTTAATTGATCTGTAATTCCAACTTTTTCCCCAGACATTAAAAATAATTTCATATTCAGAAGAAATTTTAAACTGGCTTTCTACCCTTCAGTTATAATCCTGAGTCCACCCTATCCCTCCCTGACATCAGAGTACAAAAACCAAATCAAAACAAAAAGAATACAGCATAGCTGAAGTTTGTTTTCCTTAAACTATCATTAGATTACCAAAATGAATATATTAGATAAACAAACAGACACACACACACATTCTCTGAGGCTTTACATTTGATATAAAAATGAAGAAACTGATTTTTTTCCCCCACTCTCTTGAATAAACTAAGTAATGGGCTTGGAATATTCATTGGTAGCATCTGTGGTAAGTAATTAAACTGTGGTGTTGAAACCACTTTCACAACATTAACACTTCCCCAAAGCTTATGATTTAATGAGCCCATTTATTAAAACCTTCAGTATTATTTTCTATAAGTGGTCCCTTGATATCTTTTATCACACTGTTCAAACTTTAATTTT
>NW_009228699.1:0-6733 GCF_000690835.1 Fulmarus glacialis
ATATACATTTTATATATATACATTATATGTATATGGTTTTGATGGGCTTTAGGTTTTTTAACAGTATCTCTCTCTACACAGGTAGCTTGCTGCATGGTTCTAGCAGCCAGTCCCCTGGGCACTGTTGCCTCACTGGCTTCTCCAGAAGCCTCTACAGAGCTTCAGCTCTTTGAGAGAGGGATCAGTGCTACACAGGGCTTACTCCCTTAGCCAGAGCGGAGCCCATGCATGTGTCCCATGGGAATCAGGGGGTATGGGACAGTGGTAGGTGCCCAAGTCTCCTGTTGACCCAAAGTCATGAAGCACATCCGGAACCAGAACCAGGTTTCCACACCCCATGCCTTAGATATAGTGTGAGAGCTCAGCTCCTCAGCAGCCTGCATCCTTGCTTTCACGGAGCTCCGGACCAAAAAGCTCTTTCCAACAAAACACATACCAAGAGTGAGAAAGAAGGTTGATAGTCTCCAGTGTTTCCATTTTCTCATTCAATTTTACAGAAGCCAGTTTTTCCTCTTCTGGGCAGGAGAAAGTTCAGACATGGAAGCCTTGCTGCTATAATCGCCTGATGTATACATGGGAAAACAGACAAAAGCTTCAGAAAAGAAGTTCTCTCCTATTCTTTCTTGGGGTACAGAGAGAAGTACAACTTCAGAAAAATTATTTGCAGAAGGTTTCTATGTAACTACCATTTGGATGCCATTTTGGTAAATTCCCAGAACTGAACACAGAGTGATAAAGTAGTGGGTTTGAGATTAACTGCTAGTTGTTAGGTGGGGCCTGTTGATAATCCACAGTAGGAGAAAGATCACACATTATTTGAAGCAGCCAAGTGTCATAATTATGACCTTCTTTAAATTGGCATTACATGGCTTAAAAATTACAGTGACTAATCACTTGATACAAAACCAAAGTGCTCAGAAAATAAAAGTGCCTGAAGCTTCTGTATTGCAAAATGTCCTAATGCAAATTTTCAGGTGAACCATTAAAGTAGAGCTTGAGAATGTTGTGGGTTAGCCAGCACACTGCAAATTGAACTGAACATTTCCAGAAGTACTTGCGTGTCTTAAAACTTGAGCTAACAAATTGGACTTTGCATCTAGGACTGTGAATCTGGACTGAAACGGAGTTAGCACAGCCTCAGAGAGGAACTGGAGCAACCTATGGTCTGAGAGACCTCAGGAGGGTTTCTAGGCTATTCTCCTGTACCAAATCAGAATCACCTATACCTATGTCACCCTGACAAAAGTTTGTCTAACTTCTTTTTTAAGACCCCATTGACAGACTACAGAGCCTGTTCAGATGTTCTGTTTCAGTACCCTACTTACCATTAAAAAGTTTTACTATGCTTTCTTGGTGTAAAATGTCTTCTTGTGTTCATCATCGATATGCAGAACAAGTTATGTTTGTATTCTTTCCCTTCTGCCTTCCTTCCTCAGGTCAATCTAGTTCATCTAGCTTTTTCTTGTGGGTCCTGGTTTCCAGACTCCTCCTTCTATCTAGTGTCTTGACCTGCACACTAAATATTAATTTGAGCATGTCCAGAGCTAGTTACGTGTCTCTCAGCTTTGTCTGGAAAAAAAAAAAAGAGTTTTAGCAGTTGAGGCCGTAGCAGAATCTGGGCCCTTTGTAATGCACATTGACTTGGTGAGTTGCATAGACACTGAAGTGGATAGTGGCGTGCTAACCTCCATACGCCAGCCGTCACCAGTACTAAGAAAAGAGAAAAAGAAAGTAATTTGGAACTCAGAGGATTGTGCAGTGATGGTTATGGCCCCTCTAGGAATAACTGAAAGGGACTTCAGATGGAGGTAGGCTTGCAAATTTGATGGTTTGTATTGAAGAAATGTGCAGTACTTCGAGTGTATAGAAATCCAAGAACGGAGTAAATCATTAACATTTTCTATTGAAAGGAGGCCACTTGTTTCTCAGCACAAAGGCAAAGGCTTCATGAAAATGATGAAATGAAAGAACGAAAGAAGAACAAAGAAGATAACCAGGCAGACAAAAAGTCAGAGAATCTTTCTTGTTCCTTAGTGTTCACTTTCATCTTCTCCATGATCATGGTTGCAAAAGTTACATGTTTCCTGTTAATGGTATTAATTCCTGTAGCCTGCATGTCCTTAGTCCTAGAATGTCCTAAGAAATGTGTTGTAGTTTGTTTGTGTTAATTGACCAAACTTGATCCATGGTTGTGCCTATTATACAAGGGATCTCTGTGCAGATAAATACAAAATTCATCAAGTCACAGTTACTGCCAGACAATGATTCCCAGGAGATCTGCAGCCTGATTCAGATTTCCTGCTAGCTTTATACCAGCGTAAGTGAAAAGGGACTCCTGTTCTCCCTTAATTTCCCAGGCTGACTGCCTCCTCACTCCCCTCCGTAATTACAGCGCAGCAGGAAGCTTTGTTGGTGGCAGGCGCATGGTATCTGGGAGCAATCTGAAATACCCCACAGCCAGAGGAGGATCGGATGTGGTCAGTGGGACAGAGACATGCAAGGACAGGCAGAAGCCGCAGGAAGCGTCACGAGTGACTTCAGTAGGTGGCACTCTTCCCTCTGCATCAGCAGCGAGGTGAGGGAACCGCTCACGTCAGTGCTCAGCATCACTCTGCTGACACACCAGTTCAGGATGCTGTGTGAAATCCAAAGCCCTGACCTCTTTTGATTGCTGTTTTTTTTAATGGAATCGGCCTTGATTCATGTATAAAAATAGTTTACCAGAGGTTCTTGAAATTTCAGCTCAGATAATCTGCGTAATGAGATGTCTATCTATAGCTTCAGCTCTGTAAATTATTCTTCACTCCTTGTTCAGGCAGTGCAATCCTAATACAACTATGCTTTGATGTCAGGCAGAACTGTCTTTCTGGACTAGTGGTGATTCTGGTCTGCACAGTCGGAGCATTTTGAGATGCAAATCCTTATGTTCTTACAGACTGTTTTCTGATGTGTTGCACTGGCTTTTCAACCAGTTGTTCAGTCTGTTCACAGAGTGAATTTAGTGAGACCTTAAACAACTAATTTAAACTTGAAGTCTAACAGTGTATGGATGTACCCCACCTTTTTAATGAACCCTTTTTAACAGGGAACCAGGTTTGGTGCTTAAGGGTGTCTTGTCCACCCCAGTTCTAGCCCTCGTGGTGATATAAGGAAAATAAAAAGTTTTGGCAATAAATGCTTATAATGAGTTTTAATCCCCAAGCTGTACCTGTACCAAAGCCTCAAGGACTTCTTGCCTGCTTTCTTTGGGTCTTGTTTTCTGAAGGCATATCTGGAGCTTCACCAAGTACTTGCCTTTGAGTCCTTGTTTCACAGCAGGGGTTCAACCCAGGGTCAGGACTGTCTGGTTCTGGGTTGACAGAAGCTTTCACAGTTGTTGGCTTTGCTTAATTGAGGAGCCTTCTTTTGTCATCTCTTTGGGAGTTTTGGATGATAGGTAGCTCTGAGTCAATTTATTGACATTTCTCTCCACAGGGAATTTTTTTTATTAAGGTCTATCAGAAGTGCTACCTTCTCTGCTGACCACTAGTTTTTATATACACCTTTTTGAGTGTGCTCATTAGGACGTTTAGCTTGAATAGACTTGTCATGCTCAACTGGGTGGCCAGTTCTTCTACACTGAGAGAGATTTATACTGATTTTGGGGCCGAACTGTCCAGCTGTGCATGCCTCCGGGATGTGGAGTTCCAGCTGCTGTGAACTGATTGAAATCTCATCAGCAAAAATAGATTGTGCCTCTTGGGAAGTCAGAATGTTTTCCTGCTCCCCACAGTCCTGGCTAGCCTACAGTGTACCTGTGGCCTCCTTCCTCTTGGCTAGCATGTGTTTCACACACTTACTGTCCAGCAGCCTCCTGCGATGCCGTTCATTTGTACTTAGGATGTGGGAAAGCAGAGTGTGGTGGGTATTGTTGATTGTCTCACCCAAAGTACATTGGGACAATGCCTTTTTAATGTTATAGCTCCTTTGGAAGCGTGTAGCCAAGGTCCCCACCCAGTTACTGCATATGGGGCAAGACTGATCTTTAGTGGGGAGTTTTACAAAAGTGGCTGCAGAAGGACTGACTCAGTCTTTTTCACAGTGGCTGTGGTGGTGGTGTCCAAGGAGTGTCCATCCCTGAGTGGTCTGGTTTGGGTGGGTTTCCTGGGAGTGGTCTCAGAAGAAGTGCTTCTGTTTTATTCACAGCAGGTGTAAGCATGATGTGATGTTATCTGAGAAGCAAATATCCATAATTCCCAGCAAATTTGAGATACAGTCCACCGTGGTTGAAGTGCAAGATGGATTTTTTTCACCATATCTGAGGTTCACAAAGTCAATGGTAGGGATAACAGTAAAATCCTCTGGGCCAATCTGGGCGTGGGGTGGGTGCGCATTGATAGGAAGTGTATGTGCTTGGTAGCCATGCTTATATCAGCCAAGTCTGTAGATGTAGATCCATTCCCTGGTTGCACTGTCACAGGTACTTCATTTTCTTCTAGTAAGAATTAGCTTTATGTAAGTACCATTACTGTGAGTGGGTTTCACCTAGCCATACTAACAACTGGACAGTGAGATTAGTCAATAGGTTGACAGCAACTATGAGTATTTATCAAACTGGGAGGTTTTTTTCCCCCTAAGATATATATTACTCTAAGATACTAAAATTACATTAAAAAGGTTCCCATAGCTCTGGAGTGAATTACTGGTATCAAACATTCTCCAGCTCTGAAGACCTCAGGGTCATTATGTGGGAACAAAAATTATGTACCATATGGCACATCTAAAATAGTCAGTAATTTGAAGATGGTGTTTGCTGAAAACAAATTTTACAGCAAACGAGGCTGTAAATTTTCTATAGCTTTGAAAAATCACCGCGAAGGAAATAGGAGGACAAAACACTGAAATGTATACCCTGCCCTGCTTCTTGAATGTAGGTTTATCAGTGAATGATTATATTCTTTTCATTGTACAAAAGCATTCATCAGACCTTTTCAACTATAAACTCTAACGATAATCAGCATTTTCATGTGGGGACCTGAAGGCATTCTGTAAACATGATAGAGTTCACATACAGCATTTTTTGATGGGTGTTTCTCTACTAATACATTTCATTTGCCTCTGGAATTTTTTCATCCCCTGCTTTTTGTGTCAGGAGAAAAATAGCTGCGTGCAAAGAGGATTGCAATATTTAGGTTTTCACACCCAAGAAGGGCACTTCATGTTCTTCTATGCCGTATCCGTTATCCTTCATTTTGCAGCTGGAAGGCAAAAGGGCAGAATGCAAATGATTGCTCAACATCCCACATGAGGTCTCTTGCGGTACTGAAAGTATCAACTGGATCTTTTGGTCTTCAGTCCTGCACCATCAGTCACAAGATTGTCTTCCCTGCTGTGCAGTACTCTCTTGTATGCTGCCACCAACACTTTCTTTGCTCCTTCCTACCTAGCCCAGAATACGCAAAATAATCATTCTTTGTAATACCATTTACTCCTTCAAACTTAGTGCAGTAAGGCAAGTCCTGAACCCTGCTGCCTGAGGCATTCAGGGTACTGTTGCCAGATGTCCCAGTAAAATAGGTGTAGTTGCACTTTTTAGTGATTCAGCATCCTAGTAACATGGTTGACATCCAGTAGCCTCCCAGTTTACACCCTGCTCTGTCACCAAAGGCTGCATTTGCAAAGCAAGGACTCTGGCAACTAAGAAGATACCTCACTCAGCTGGAGCACACCACTGAGGCTCTTCAAGGTAACAGTTCCCCTGGTTTGACTGGAAGGTACACATTTGTGGTAGGCATTTCAACACAGCGGATCCTGGGACATCCTGATTTCCAGTGTGTATCATCTGGGAGTTCTTATTCAGTTGGATCAGCAGTTAATCTGCTGGAATTGCCTGTTCTTTCTCTTCTTTTTCTTCTTTTTTGTGTTATTTTCATTCTCCAGAGTCTCAAAAAGGGAAAGTGCAAGCCTAAATGAGGCTGCTGGGACCCACACATTTAGTTGCACCGATCAGCCATCTGCTTTGCATGCTATACCTTCGCTCCTTGTTAAACACTTATTATGGGAATATTTATTCTGTCAGTGACTAGCTGTTTGCTCATAATATGCTTCCATCTGCATATAAATTTGTTAAACCACTCCCCTTAGGCATATGAAAGTTTGGCTTTCCCTTTAAGGTGGCTATAACTATGCAATTAGATTTACCATATCATGATCAGGATGTTCAGCTCCCACATCCGCTGCAGGGTGCACATGTGGAAGATGGGCTGGGAAAAGCAATTTACACAACTCCTCAGGTGCGAAAAAGGTTGAGTTTTAGAGTGACAGCCGAGAAAGTTCCTGGAGTGTGTGGAAGATAACTTCCTGACGCAGCTGGTAAGCGAGCCTAACAGGGGAGGTGCCTCGCTTGACCTGCTGTTCACAAACAGAGAAGGCCTGGTGGGAGATGTGGTGGTTGGAGGCCGGCTTGGGCTTAGCAAACATGAAATGATAGAATTCTCGTTACTTGGTGAAGTAAGGAGGGGGGCCAGCAAAACCGCTACCATGGACTTCCAGAGGGCGGACTTTGGCCTGCTCAGGACACTGGTCGAGAGGGTCCCTTGGGAGGCAGTCCTGAAGGGCAAAGGGGTCCAGGAAGGCTGGATGATCTTCAAGAAGGAAGTCTTGAAGGCGCAGGAGCAGGCTGTCCCCATGTGCGCCGTAAGAAGAGCGGGCAGGGAAGATGACCTGCCTGGTTGAACAGGGAGCTTTTGCTGGG
>NW_009228700.1:0-11493 GCF_000690835.1 Fulmarus glacialis
TATTTAATTTTAATTTAATATAATTAAAATATAAGTAATAAAGGAAACTGCTTTTTATAGGTTTAATTTAGTCTGAGTACCTTCAGAACATTTACAAATATGTATGTATCCTGGTTGTAGATTGACTGGTTATTCCCATTTTAAAGCTTTAGAAACAAGGGTGCACAGAGGTTAAGTCTTCACCATCACTCAGTAATTCAGCTTCAGGGCAAGGAATTGATTCAAGAAGGTCTGTGCTTTGGCCTTTATTTTGCTTAGTTCAACACACTCCTTTCCCATGCTTTGTATTTGAGATATATCATAGACATAGGTATGTGTAAAGGGGTGGAAGCTTTACTGTGTATTTTGGGATCATTGCTGAATCCGTGCACCAAAGTAGGAACACTGTGCTTTGGGTGAGACTGGAAACCAAGGGTCTAATCTTTTGGTTTTGAACTCAAAATATGAGCAGTGTCTTAGGGAAAAAAAATACAATTGCAACAGATGAATCTATGAGCAACACAGATATCTTGTGCAAACATTTTGAAGTTTTCAGAGTGCTTATGATGGTAAAAACGTTGGATCTTCTATGTGAAATAGCAGAGAGAAAATATCACATACAATGATGATTTTAATCTGAAACCTTAAAGCTTTATAGAATCATCTTGCTGATCTTAAGTGCTCTCTGGATTTAGGGGACGTGATCTCTGCTCTGTGTCTTTGGCTGAGTTTTGCATATATTCTCAGCCATACAGGGTATGCAAGAAGCCTGTCAACCCAGCAGTAATGTCAGCAGGCCCATGACTGAATGTATAATATTAATAAAAAGATTAAAACCTTTGAAATATTATAGGGAAAAAACCGATTTTTTTTCTCACTCTGCATCCATTAAAATAAATATTGTGGTCCAAGTGTCTGCTGCTGGGAATATTTGCCTAGACAGGATGTTTTTTCATTTTCTCCATCAGCCAAATACTTTTGTCCTTTCATTTGTATTTGTCTAAATTGCTAGTTCTGAAATTCAAGAAAATAGTCTGTGATAGAAATTTCCACTGACATTTCATCACATTTGTTTCAGACAATGGAAGAGACCATTTTGTTTATCTCATAAATGGTATAAAAATGTATAAATGCATTATTGTTAGTAAATATGCAACAAACTACAAAATTGTGTGTGGTAGGTTCAGTTTTATAAAAATGAAAAGTGCGTTTTAAAGGACGTGTACTTTCTGTGTAGTTGTATTGGTAGTGGTTCCTGGAGCTAAGTTGCTGATAAACTTGGAATAAGATACAGACTGTAAGGCTTATGGGTATTACTGCGGTAATCATCTTTGTGTTTCAGTTTGATACTATTAATGGACAACATTGATATAAACCACTGGGGATAGGGAACCGGAGTATCCTATGGATTACTGTCTCTTAAAAAAATGTTAACTTTAAAAAAATAATAAAAAAATCTATAGTGGCAGGTTTTTTTGCATACCGTGCCTTTAATAGTCAGCACTGGTAGGAATGATTTTTTGAACTTCTCTTTAGGTTTTGAATTAACTTGGCTTCTTGACGATGGACTTAATGCCATTTTCCTTGGTTAGCTAGAGAACTAATTCATGATGGTTTAGTCTTCCATGAATCATCTTACGAACATTTTGCAGTGTTATTTCCCAAAGAAGTCTAGAAATTTAGGTTAACAAACCCAGCTTAACAAAACTGGGTTCTAAACCTCCTAGAAACCAATATTCTATTTTGTTATATATAAGAGGAATTCTGTGCATCACTGTAGACCAATATAAACGTTGTAATGTAAGTAGAAAGTACCTGTTTTGAACAGATAGTTCTAAGTTGAAGCAGTTGAAATGCCTGGACAGACTTTTTCAGTCAGCCATTATTGAAGGAGTTCTGGTAATAAATAGATGTAACATGCTTGATGTTGTTGTTTCTGGCAGTTTTTTGAAACTTCAGATTCCAGCTAAGTTCTGCCATTCAGTCTTTGAGACTGAAAAAGTTCTTGTTAGGCTTCCATCATCCATGTTCAATTAGTTGAATTCATACAGACTGCTATAGACCAGTTAGAGTGAGCATCAAATAAAGGATTTTATGAAAGATCAGGTATGAGAGTCGAGTGTGGTGTATGGGATTCTGTGCAAGTGCAGGTACATGCAGAGGAGCATGTTTAGAGATGTTTTCTATTGATCTTAGTCTACCTTGCACAACTTCTGGAAAGGTTTTTCCTTTTTACAATTCCAAGTAGGCTCCATAGAAGTTATGGGAAGTCTGAGCTTAATATGAATTAATACTCTGGTGCCAGATTATCAGCAGTCGTGAGATATTCCTAGCTGTTGTTACTGAGGAAGTAAAACAGGAGAAGCATGTCTGTGTGAGTGTCTCTGTGTGAGTCATCAAAATGCCATTATTTTAGCCAATAAGTAGATCTTTTTTTAGTTTTGATTTGTCATATTGCTCTTAATACTGGCAAAGATTCAGTTCTTGCCATCAAGAGCGTACACTGTATTTCCAGCTCCTCCTCATTATCCTTACCTGCTGTTTCCAATTGCAAATGCAACAAACCATCTGCATTCAAATATCACTTGCTATTTTTGAACTTGATACTACTTAGAATGGGTGTCCCAAGAATATTGGTTAGCTCTGTACAGCAGCTGTATTGATTCTCACTTTCCCTAGGTTGAATGCTGAAACTGGAAATGGATGATTTATAATTAGAGCAAGTAATTTCCTATATAAATACACTTCTGTCTGCTGACTAGATAGATAATAACGCATCTGCTGCTAAAGGATCCCTTCAGATGCTATTAACTTCCCAGTTTCTCAGAAGCAAGGGTACAGAGAATGATGCTGTTCAACAGCATGACGGTGCCATTTCTCTTTGAAAAGAGGTAATACACTCCATAGAAATATTTCTCTCTATTATTTTTAATGATCCGTCTTTTATGTATGATGTAACAGTTCATTTAGAGCTGAGAAACAGGGCTGGCTTTGAGACTAAGAATTCATTTTTCTATATAAGCATTTTGCAAGCTTATGTTACTTAGATTTTTGTTACAAACATCTGACGGCAAGCCTAGGGAGGTGTGGAAAGTGAAAGGGTTTTTTGGTGTGAGAGGGTATATTCGTTTAGGTTATAATGAAGTTGCCTCTCTCTCATGATTGTCCTCCCTTCTCTTCCTTATGTCTTTCATGTAATTCACTGGGTGTTGTAGTTGAGAAATGGATATTTAGAGGATGGGAGGTTTTGCTGCTCTTGTGTATATGAGTGTTTTAAATGGGAATGTAATTATGGCACTTTTTTTGATCCTGCAGTTTGTGGAAATCACGTTGAAATCATGCTTGAAAAATTTGCTGTGAGATGCGGACTTACAGGACTTAATGGTGGGATTGTGGGCTGGCCAGAAATACAGCCATGTATGTGGTTGTTAGGGATTGTAAGCCCATTAGAAGTGGAAGCTGCATTTGGAAAAATTGGGAAACTGCTGATTTTGTGCTTAGAAGACCACATGCTGTTTTCTGTGGGCAGCTCCTGCAATCAGTGCATCAGTAGTCCTAAATAGCACAAAATGCCAAGAATGCCCCGTGTCTTGTTGCCAAAGAGCAAGTGTAAGTGTTATTCAAACACTCTTCTCTCGTAATTATTTCAGTACGATGTGCAATAAGAGGTGCCTGTCATTCTCTTCAGACTCCATCTATACATAGACTTTTATACACTCCAGAGAGCTTTATTTTCATATTTTACCTCTGTCTTCTGCTGCATCACAGAAAGTCCTCACTGGTTTTAAAGGAAGTAAGAATAATTCCTAGTCCACACATGCGTTTTTACTTTTGTATGCTTAGAGGTTCTCATGCCGTCTTGTAAGACTTCATCTGCCTTCTTCTCTTGGACTTCTTTTATCTTTGTCATACGCTGTTAAATGATGCAGTGCCCTCTTAATGTAAGATTAAAACATGCGCTTTTACCTTGGTTATAATAAAGTCTACTAAACTGAGTACTTCCCCTATGTATGTTTTGCTAGTGCTGAGGTTTCTCATAACTTTCCAAGCAGTATCTGAAAATTCAGAGCGTGGTGTTTCAGAAGTGGCAGACCCTGTCACTGACTTCTCTTTAAGCCACATTCCTCCTATGTGTAAAAAAGGAAAGTACAAATACTCTTCTTTTGTGGTCATTTAAAATAAATATAGACAGTTTTAACCTTCCTGATGGATTCTAAAACTTTGACGTCTGAAGTAGCTGTTGTCTTCTTTTATTGACTATGTATTTCTTTTGGAGTTCCTGCAGCAGGGCTAATTTTGAATACTTGCGTTTCTGAGTGGAGCCTGCTGTTCTTTGTGATAGTCGGTTTTGCCCAGGCTGCCAAAGTGGCTACCCAGGTGTCATTGTGTCATGAGACCTCCCATGCGCTTCCACCTCTGTAGGTACAGCAACCTTCAGTATCAGATCAGCCTCTAGGCAGCGAGATTTCATTTTGCATGCTGCAGAGTAACTGGTACCCTAATGTCTTATTCAGAGTTTCTCCAAAATCTCTCATTAATTTAAATCCAAATTCAGAAACTTTGTATTATGTTTCTCAAAGCACAAATATTTTACAGTAACATACCTCTTTTGGAGAATTGGTCATTTTGAGAGGCTTTCCAAGACCTTACTAAATCATGTGGATTTAACAGGATTTACTGACATCTGAGATGCATGCTGATTGTAATTAGATTACACCTTCATTTTTTATACACTTTTCATTACTTTTTCTTCTGTTACCGCATTTTATGCAAGTGGCATGTCGGTTTTTAAGCTATCAAACAGTTGATTTTCCAAAGAGCTAGAAGTTTAAAGTGTCCATGCTTGCTTGCTTTTCTGAATTATTATTTTTCAATCCTAGTGACTTTTCAGTTTCAGTTTTTGTTGTCTTTTTTTTTTTGTGTAGCAGATGTGAAAGGAAGAAAAGCCTGAATAAGAGTACTTAACGTGTATAAAATGTAAACTTTGTTGATACTTATAAATATAGATTTACAAATGCATAGATACCTATGGCAATTCTGATTGCCACTAAAATGCTTGTGACAGTGGAGTCTTTTGGGGATCTAGCAGGCTGCCTAAAATTATTTGATACCGGTATTGGGATTATAATTGGATAATTATAGACAATTAACCTAAGGTCTTTAAGTAGCTTGCAAATGTTAAACAGTCTACAATCTTTGTGAGGCCCTGATATATGTCTTTGTGAGGTACCTGTAACTGTCTTATAAATATGGATACTTGCACGTTGTATGGTGAACCAGTAAGAAAGCAGTGAGTTGACTTGAGACTACTAATTTGCAGTAAATGGTTCCAGTCATTCAGTGTTACTGCCTCCTGTGGTTAGGATGACTAGCAAGATGAAAATTTTGGAATTTCAGTGGTGTCCTACTGGAATCATTGTTTCAGATTATGGTTCAAGCAGGGGATTTGAAAGACCTTACAATGCTGAGAATAAAATGAGCTCATTAAATTGTAATTGGAATCCATGGCTCTTGAACATTTTTGTTGTGGCCCCAAGGCACTTGCTGTGCCTCCCCAGCTGCTGGCTGACTGTGACTTCCATTGGAGCCCATCAGGAGTGTGGCTGAATCCTTCCGACTGGCTACTAATCAATATTACAACACTGAAGTGTGCATCGGTGTTTGGGGTGGTGCCTCTTGCCTTCTACTAGAAGGAAAAGAGGTGGGTAAAACTGGACAAGAACCTGCACACATGTCAAATACAGGGCATGGTCCACAAGACTGCCCAGATAAAGGTAGATTTTACAGTCACTTTTTCAATCTCACAGGAAAAAACTCGGTAGGAAACCGAATACGAATTTTGCCAGTAAATATCACTCTGTATTTCTTCTCCTTTCTTTTGGCCACCCATGCATACCAATCCTTCTTTCTAAAATACAGCTCCAAGAAAAACTGACGTTTGAAGACTCTTGGTGTGGTTTGGAAAGACAGCTTTGTTTTCCCATTGAAGTAATGTTTGGACTCTGGTGTCATTAAGCAGTGTGCAGCTCTCTGTTTTATTTAAGAGTGTTGTGTGAGCTGTTAAATCTGAGAGGCCCAGTGGCAATGAGGACGTGGACACTCGTTCCTGGGAGCAAGTTTTACTTGTAGGTGTTCGTAGGTTCGTAGCGTTTGAGGCAGAAGGGACGGTAAGATCCTGTGGGCTGACATGTAAGTCACGAGTCACCACATCACCTTTCTTTTCAATCCGGTGACTTCTATCTAACTTGAGCACATCTTCTATAATAATACCCAGTCATGTTCCAAGACAAGATGTACAGAATCAGCTGCTGTCCTTGTTAACTTCCTCCAGAGGTTAACCACTGTTACTATTAAAAATGTCTGCCTTATTTATACTTTGAATTTGCCTGGCTTCAGATTCCAGCCATTGTTTTTTGTTATGTCTTTCTTTAGTTGGTTGAAGATACGTGGCATTTTTCTTCCTGTGTAGATGCTTGTACATGTTAATCAAATCCAATTTTTGTTCCTTCTTTTAATAAGCTAAACAGATTGATCTCCAAGTTCCACCATAAGGCATTTTCTCTTGCCCTCAAATAACTTACGTGGTTCTTTCCTGCACCATTTCCAGGGTTTTAACATGCTTTGAAAAACAGTATTTTAGCATCTGTCTGACGATGCATACAGGGAAAATTGCCCTCCACTCCCCTGGCCCCATTTTTTACTACTTACCCATCTACATACACAAGAATTACGTTAATTCATTTTGCCCCAGCAGCATGCTGAGAACTAAGGTCCACTCTGACCCCTTAATCCTTTTCAGCAGCTGGTTTTAGGGAAAAAGGTTGCCTTGGCCCTAGTGTTTAACTGTGTGTTGAGTTGTGTCAGTCTGGTTTTTGTTCAAATGTACCTAGTTTACTAAGCAGTCCAGAGTGCTCTGTATGACCTTATTTTCCTCACTATTTTTCCTGTCTCCAGGCTTTGTGTCACTTGCAAATTGCACTGGCAATTTATATGTATTTCAGATCACTGATGACAATTTCCATGGCTTCAGGCCCAGTGTCAGTTCTTACAGGCTCCACTTACCACAGAATCACAAAATGGCTGAGCTTGGAAGGGATCTCTGGAGACCATCCTGTCCAACCCCTCTGCTCAAGCAGGGTCACCTAGAGCAGGTTACACAGGACCATCTCCAGATGGCTTTTGAGTATCTCCAAGGATGGAATCTCCACCTCCCTGGGCAACCTGTGCCAGTGCTCAGCCACCCTCAGAGTGAAAAAGTGTTTCCTCATGCTCAGAGGGAACCTCCTGTGTTTGCGCCCATTGCCTCTTGTCCTGTCACTGGGCACCAGTGAAAAGAGCCTGGCTCCATCTTCTTTACACCTTCCCTTCAGGTATTTGTACATATTGATGAGACCCTCCCTGAGCCTTCCCTTGTCTAGGCTAAACAGTCCCAGCTCTCTGCCTTTCCATGTAGGAGAGATGCTTCAGTCCCTTCATCGTCTTCGTGGCCCTTTGCTGGACTTTCTCCAGTATGTCCGTGTCTCTCTTGTACTGGGGAGCCCAGAACTGGACACAGTACTCCAGGTGTGGCTTCACCAGAGCTGAGCAGAGCGAAGGATCACCTCCCTCGAAGTGTATCCTCATACGCGTTTTCATTTGACACAGAGAACAACTTACAAACTCTGAGCAGTCACTTTGTAGTTGACTTAAAGTATTTTCGCTTATTTTTCTTATCATATACTGTTGTCATCCCCTCCATTTCACCAGTGTAAGAAACTCAAGTGTTCATCTATCTACTGTTCACAAGGTACTTAGACTCATCTTACAATGCTCTCTTTTCCCTCGAATTTTCATTACAATATGTTTATTGTGAAAGCTAGAAGAAACCAACAAATCGCATTTGTACTTGTTTAGCTATTTGTTTAGCTATTAATTAAACTGCTTTTTGATGAATTGGTGCTTTTGGGATGCATCGTACTGTAATAATGACTACTGTTAAGCTTTGTGCTAGAAGATGTGTATGGTTAAATATGTGCATTTAGAATTAATACTTAATAGTCGGTCCTTAGCTGTGTTTCTTTTAGCTTGGTGCTCTATACTTGTGCCTGCACTTATATTCTTGTAGGAATAGAATAGGATTTTGACAACTTTTGAATATATGCAAAAGCCTGCAGAAACTGTTAATGTGACACTTAAGGTGCTACATTTCAAACACATAGCAAGAAATGGAAATCTAATCTCATTGTAGAGTGAATTGAATCCAGTTTTGTATCTACAGGATTTTTTTGTTGCTAGTTAAAGCATCATTTGACTGGTGAATTTTCATTATTATGTACTCCAGTGCTCTATTCTACCTGTAAGGATGCTGTGGGGCACAGGTAGAATCCTTTTGCATTTATCTAGCTTAATTTATCACTTAGGACTTTGAAGATGAAAGAAATTACTCATACATAGAATCTACTCCTTAACTGTCAATAGTAATTAAGATTTTAGGTGTATCTAGATTTTTAATTGATATAATAAATTTTATTTTTCTCAGCCCTTGATAGAACTAACATTCTTTTTCAAATTCTTCATGACCCTAGACTTGCAGTCAGTGATTGTATACTGCTCCTTCAAATTCTTTTAAACAGTTGCAGTTGAATAAAGTATCTTTTCTTGCTGTGTGTCCTAAACCATCACTGACTCTTGTTATGTGATTATTGCAGACTGCTGTTTTGGGCAAGCTATCCCCCATATAGCTCTCCGTAGAGAGCAAAAGAGGGAAATGGGAAATGTAGCTGAACTTCTGTCTCTTGCCTTCATATGCTTACATATTTGCCTAACTGCAAGTCAGGTGTAAATTGGCCATTTGTAGTTGACTTAAAGTATTTTCG
This sequence comes from Fulmarus glacialis, assembly GCF_000690835.1. Taxonomy (NCBI): domain Eukaryota; kingdom Metazoa; phylum Chordata; class Aves; order Procellariiformes; family Procellariidae; genus Fulmarus; species Fulmarus glacialis. The sequence goes on from NW_009228700.1 coordinate 8,835, forward strand.
CTTATTTTTCTTATCATATACCATTGTCATGCCCTCCATTTCACCAGTGTAAGAAACTCAAGCTTCTTAGCTTTTGTTTAAGATGTGAAGAAAAAAAGAGTGAAGAGATGCTAAGACAGATGTGCAGACTTGTTCAGAAGTAAAGTATAATATTGAATTCCATTTCTTTTATTTTTTCTCTTTAGATTCCCTCTGGCCAAAGATTCGTGTTCCCCTGAAAGTTGTTAGGACTGCAGAAAACAAACTTAGTAACCGCTTCTTCCCCTATGATGAGATAGAAACAGAAGCAGTGTTGGCTATTGATGATGATATCATTATGCTAACTTCAGATGAACTCCAGTTTGGCTATGAGGTAAGAGAATTGTTTTTTTCCTGTCTCTTAGGCTGTCCACTTCAACATTGTCCATTATACAACATACGTATATAAGGTGGAGGAATTGCTGCACAGCCTGCTGATTCAGGTTGTTGTATCTCTCTCTACTGTAACAGTTCAATGCTGACTGAAATATTTTTACAGATGGTCATTACTTTATGGAAAAAAACCTGCCAGCTAACAGAAAATTTTCGGTAACTGGCACAGTAATGCCAAGAGACTCCAGAAAATGCTGTGTAATTGGTGTAATGGAAGCAGTCTGGAGACTGTGAATTGCATTCTTCTTAACAGTTTCAAACAGTTTTCAGACAAATCAGAAGTGCTATTCAATTAATGTGTCTTGATGGACAAGACAAGTTTCAGAGATTAAGTGTTGGGAACAGAGGAGGGCCTCCTGGGGACATGCCAAAGTAAGGTGGAGTGCAATGAAAAGAGGAACTGAAGAATGTCAAGGAGGGGACGCGTGTATCATATGCTTGAAATGGCAAAGCTTCAACAGCTGCTGCTGTAATGAAGGTTTCAACAAAAAGAAAGTTTGTCCAAATCAGTTACCCATGGCAGTACAAAGAGGTGAAAGTCTTTATAGGCATTTGACTTGTCTGTTAAAAGGTGCACTTACTTAAAGCAACACTGTTGTCTTCCTTCCGAAACTTTGGTTTGAATGAGTTAATTTTTGTCTTCCATTTGTATTTGAGTATATGACACAGTCCATAATCTGACATTACTGTTATATGTGTGTATTTAAGACAAACATGCTATATTTGTCCATAAATCATAAACATTAGAAAACGTAATATCATATTTTAAGAAAGGTTTGAATCATTTAGTCACAGCTGTACCTGCAATATCAAGAGCAAAACAACACCGGGCATCATACATGAGAGCTAGGACATGAAACTATTACCTAAATTGGATGAAATAATGAAAACCACTTTCTAAAGGATAGAAAGCAAACTAAATGTGATAGTTGTCTCATTTTTAACCATCTTAAGCGTAGTTGTTAACACAAGAAGATTTTTTTTTTTTTAAGAGATGTTGGAAGTATTTCTTTAATGTGGATACATATGTGGTAAAATATGGCTCTTTCTCCCTCTCAAGTGAAGGAGACTGTTAGCAAGTAACGAGCTTTTGGACTCAAGAAATGACTTGTGGTAATGTAGGTATGCTGATGTAATAACAAAGATGTTAAGTAGTGGAGACAGAGGTTTAATCTATCATGTGTGTCTCCAGAAAGGAAATACTTCTCTTGCCAGGTTAAGAGTAACGGGTTAGTACATGAAGTGTGAAAGATGGAATGAAGAGAAGACAACTGAAGGAAGGGGTTTTTTTGGCCACATATTCCCTTCTCTGTACTCCGTTGTCTGCACTGAATGTTTTAAGCACCGCACTGCAACAGCAGAGCAATCCAGTGCGGGCAGTTCTGCAAGCTGACTTACTTTTGTCTGCGTTGGTGCTATAACTACTAGTTTTGAGAGTGAACTGATGGGGTGAAAGATAGCAAATCCATAACGTGCATGCTGTGTAAATCCTGGCTCCATTTGCAGTTCGATTTTCATTTTCATCGAGCTGTCTCAAAGTAAATAAAAATAAGTTCTATAAAAACCTAAGTGACTGTGTAAGTAGTTCCAAATGAATCTCTGCTACTGGCAAAGCAGGCTTGGAGGGCTTTGAAGCAGAGATTCGAACTGCAGCTGAGTTTCAGCTGTGTCAGCCAGAAGTCGTGAGAAGTAGAACTGAGGCGCTCGTATGTCTGAAGCGTTAATTTAAACATCCTCGACGGAGAATATCTGTAACTTCACATACGCTGAGTCTGGTCACTGAGGCAGGAAAGGGTTATCCTCATGAAAAAAAAAATGAGGCAAAGAAAAGTTGACGTGAATTCCCCTGTAGTCTGTGTGATTAGGTGGCAGTTGGGACTTACAACTCTTCATCCCCAGGTCTAGCTGTTGGACTGTGCTGGCTAATTTATTGGCCTTCTGTGGACCATATGCACTGGTTGCAGGAACTATCTGAGTAACAGTCCTTATATTCAGTGCGTGAATGTAACTGTTTGGACACGAGATTGTTTAGTCTGGCAGACAAAAAACTATTCCTTTTGCAGTTTTTTGCATTTTATTATAAATCCTATTCCTTTTTGATTCTGGGAATTCAGCTTACTACACAGCCACATTGATGGAAAATTAAAATCCCTTATTGAGCGGATAGTTGATTCAAACCCGTGGGTAGTTCAAATCCTTATATTTTGAGACTGCTTCCTCCCCCTGCCCCCCCCCCTCCCCCCCAATC
>NW_009228700.1:11539-32844 GCF_000690835.1 Fulmarus glacialis
CCCCCCCCCGCCAATCAATGAATAAAAATGTCTTTGAATACAGAAGCACAGTGGATTGTTTTATAAATACACAATTTTCCTCATATAGAGGGTGGGTGATGTAGTTCCTACTCTCTGGCGCAGAAATCAGGGGCTGAAGATTGATCTTTCCTGTCCCTGAGTGTCTGTGACTTGCTTGACAGGCCTGAACTGGCTCCCAGATGTTTAAATTGTCCTCAGCTTATGATAATTTATTTATCTGTTTATGTGTGTTACCAGAAAAGTATCTCTCAAGCTCTTGACTCATTTGCAGGGGCATCCAGAGGGAACAGTAGCAGCATGTAATGTTACTAGAAAGTTTTCTTTTAAAAGTATGTCTGCTTCTGCTTTGGTCATAAGAAGGGCTGGAAACGTGACATTCAGTAATTTTCTTTTCTCCTCCTGACATCCTTGAGACTTTACATTTAAACATGTGGCAAAACCCCCTCTGTCACAGACTTGTCTGAATGTATGGAGCAAGCCTAAAAAAAACAGAAAACTTTGATCTCTGTACACTTTCAGCCATAAAAAATTATAGTAACACTCAAAGTGTCAGACATTTTTTACTTGTTAAAAGTGAACTATTATGGTATAGTGATTTATGACATTGCGTAAATCTATTGGAGCAAGCAGAAAAATAGTCCCTGTGTGCTGCTGTATTAAGGTAGCAGAAGAATACTCATGACATTCTGACTTTGAAAAAACTATTTCTGTTAAGTTACATGATGAAATCACAGGCGTGACTTGGGCACTGGGAAAAAAACTGTTAGGGCTAGACAACTTTTTCCCCACTTACTGATCTTCGTTGTTCACAGAGGGAGTATCAGAGAGACCCAAGAAAAGGAGCAAGTATTTAGATTACCATAATCTTAAAAAGTTAAAGCAGAACCATTGGCTGCTCCTGAAGTGTTTGGTGTTTGAATGCGGGACTAAAAGCACACGTACGAGTGTTCCCACCTCTGCGTCTCAGCTGGCCTCGAGACAGATGGCTTAGCATTTCTATCACCCTGAAAAGCAGGGATAACAGTTTCCAAGTATGAAGTTAATGGATAATTCTTATTAGGTACTTACGCAGCACTTTGTCCTTACAAAGACAAAGTATTTTTATTACAGCAATGATATAAATAATCGAAATTGGAATTATTGCTCTGAGTGCGTGTTTTTTGTTCACAGAAAATATTGTTTGGTACATTGCTAAGTTTGCGTTTTTTCTGTTAGAAGCTTTTTGCCTACTGCTAGTAGATGATCTTATTCTGTCTCAGAGCTGTTTTTCAGTGCTTTGTGTCTCTGGCATTCTTTAAAAAAAAAATCAACTCTCTGATGAATTGCATATTTCACTAGGCTAAAATCATCATAAAGATTGAATGCCTTCTTTAGAAGAATTCTTTCATACCCATTTTGACTGTTAAAAATGTGTTTTTCAGCATTCCTTTATAGAAGGAATAATACAATTCTGCTTACCAAAAGACTTCTCCATGGGTTACTGCTGGCCAACATTCAAAGCTCTTCTTCAAATCGAAGTTATTTTACAAATTGTTTGCATGTGAAGCATCGCTTATCTTTTAATGGGCTTTGTGTTTTCATTTGGCTTTGTTTTTTAATAATAGCACAAGCTATCTCTTTGAGGACAGGGGGAGAATTAAGAGTAGATGGGGCTCTGGGAGGAGGGAAGGAATACTGATTGATTGGGTTTTCTTTCATTCGTAGAGGATAGTCAGTGTTTCATTCTTACCGTGTTGCCATGGTAGCTTTGGAAATGCTGATTATTTTTGTTTGTTAAATTTAAAAATTTTCTAGTTGTAATTAGCCAGTTCCTGAAGTTGCATGTGACTTAATATAGCCTAATAAATTTAATGCATAAATGTTGGAGTATATTCTGGAAAAGGAAGTGCTTCTCTGTCCTCTGGCTACGTGGAGAATGAGCTGTGGCAGCTGTTCTGATGGCACGGCGAAACAGCACGGAACAGTTGAGGCTAGGAGGCAGAGGGGACTGTGGAGAGGTGAGACTGGGGGGTGTTTTAGCTAGGCTGTTCATGTCACTTGGGGAACTCGTCTTGGAAACAAAATTACTATCATTTTCTCGTGGTGTCTTCTACAAGATTTTTAGTAAAACTACCAAGTCAGAACTTCTGTTTGACTTTTCATCTGGGAGATGCTTCATCCAAAAATATTTATCTTCAGGGTTGTCTAGCAGAGTCAGTGGAATAGTGTTGTCTGCAAAGAAGCATACCTCCTCTTCACTTGGCAATATGTTTTTCCTTGGATGTGTCCCTTACCAGTACTAAATCAGGCTATCCTTCTTTAGTCTGAGAAAGCTAATAAGATCACTGGCTAAAATGGAATGTATTCCTAACAGACTAATAAATTATAGGCAACCATCAAACAAGAAAATGGACGGTAGTACAAAATAGCAAGTAGTATAAGAATCATTACTGCTATTTTTATTCTGAAAGCTTCCTTATAAGCAGTAGCTGTATATATTAATTTTGGCACAAAACATATGTATGGATTTGGGCAATGAGCTGGATGCAGCCATTTGGAGCCTTTTCAGGAATTACCATTGAATGAGCTAGTGATGAGCATTATGAAAAAGCCAAGCTTTTCCACTGACTTTGATAGCATTACTTTTAAAAGGAATCCTGGTGCAAAGTAACCAAGTTATTTTTCAGATGCATCAAACTGACAATTTTCAGGGGCCAGAGTCAGGGTGGGGCTGAGCTTTACAGTGATATAAAGAAGTCTGTGTGAGTAACATGCATTATAGTTGGCTTTTATTTTATGTCGTTTGGACTCTTGAAGGTGACACCAAGGGCAAAAACTAGAAGGGATATGAATCTACAGTTCTGTGTTGTGAAGGCACTCAAGTCCCTTGGGAAGCAGTAGCTGAGTTTAATCTTTCTTTGAGCTGCCTTTAACATGCATGCCATTCCCTCTACTGCCCAGTACGGTGCGTAGTGTTGTGTTCTGTCAAATCCTTTGTTGAGCCTCAGTAGCGTATGTGGTGGTGCCTTCCAACAGCTGGGAGATGGGCATTTTAATAGTCAGGTTTAAAAAAATGTTAAAATTAAATCATTAATTTTTTGAGTCCTGGAGAGCAAGGAATAAAATCTTGGAAGAGGGAGTGGCCATACCAAAACCTTTGCTTTTTTATTCTTTATTAATGTTTCTGACATCATGTCAAAATAGGTATCTCAAGCCCTCACTGGCTTGCCTGCCAAAAATCTGTATTTTTTTAATTACCTGATGGCACCGACTTGTAACAAAGTCCTAGGAATTCTCTTCCTTGAGTTCCAAATCATCTCTGCTTTCAAGAGCCCTCTGTTAGAGCATTGTCATATCTAAATACTATCCCAGTACTTGTGCCCTAGAACTGTCTAGAAAGATTGATTTCTGGATAAAGTACAAGTCGGGGAGTCAGAAGATCTGGTTCCCATTCTTGTTTCCTGTATGATTTTTGGCAGGTTTCCTCATCTGTACGTTTGAAATAATAACTGCTCTCATCATGGGATTCTGAAGCTATATTAACTGACAGCAATAAAATGTGTTGAGATGTATAGATGAAAAGGTATATAGTAATGCAGAATCACAGAAATGTAGATACAGAAGCAGTAACTTAAAGCTGATTGTTTTATCATATTTACTTTGACAAAATACTTGCATAGAGTCCTTATAGTCCAGGCCTCCCAGCTGAAACATACTGGCACATTTAGCACCCAAAGTGAACTGCTGATGAGGTGAGGTTTGCAGGATGGTGGAATTCCAGATAACACTTTCTTTACTGCAAATTCAACTGTAGGGTTCCCTTGCCTTTTGACCAGATAAAAGAGGTTTGCTAGTGAAGTGACCGTTGGGGATTTATGAGGTATTTTGGTGTTATTGTTGATCTTGCATACACAATGAAATTTGGGTATGTGTTTGTTTATTTATACACCACCAACCTGAAACAGAAACTCTTGTGATCTAACACTGTGTGTCGGAGGGTCAAGACTCTTATTCTTCCAACAATCCTAGCAGTTATTTGGATTAAAGGACGTATTTTGAGTCATTTGTCTGCAAATAATGCCGATAAATACTAACTTCATTACTGATCAGCAAAAAGACAAACTGTATATAGCAAGCAAATAGCGTTCAGACCCTTCTAAATAATTATAATCCTTTCTCCCTTTTTTTCCTAACACAAAAGTTGTCCATTATTTAATGTGGCCAGCAGTGTGGAGAACTGGGGTTGCGTTAATGATGCCCTTCTCCTTGTTCTTGTCTACTGTGTTTGATCCTGTAGTCAGCTACAAAATAATGTATGGAGTGACAAGGATGGTATCTTGATTGTATCCAGCTGTCTGGAACAAGTCAAGGGCAAGGAGGCCTTCCATGTAGCAGTAGATCTATCCAAGCACCCACTAAAGAATACCAGAAATATTAAAATATAAGCCTGTTTTAAGCCTGTTCCTATCAAAGGAAGCAGGTTGGTTAGATCCAAAGACAGCTGTGAAAGTAGTTAGGTTGTACCCATATCTGCTGAAGTTAACATCAAAAGTTCCATTTTAATCATGCTTGGGTTTAGTTAGTGTGAAAATCTTTTTGAATAGTCGGTTGTATTTCTCTACAACAAGGAAGCTAGTATTGCTTTAGTGGCCTTTTGCTCTGGGGCCATGGCTTCCCCGAGTTGTAGGGTCCTTCCAAAGCAAGCTTGGGCTTTTTCGTACTTCTTCCAGGCAGCTTCCTATTCCAAGAATTGGGACTTAGAAGAAGTGAAGGGCCTTTGAACCACTGTAACTCTGCCCTCCCAAAGCAGATGTGTTGCATCCACACATTTGTGTTTGCTTGCTGTGCAGGCCTGGTTAGCAGTGTGTCACATCTTTTTTTTTTCGTCAGGTTTGGCGTGAGTTCCCTGACAGGTTGGTTGGTTATCCAGGCCGCCTGCATCTTTGGGACCATGAGATGAACAAATGGAAATATGAATCAGAATGGACCAATGAAGTCTCAATGGTGCTCACTGGGGCAGCGTTTTATCACAAGGTAGTATACAACTTGTAGTATACTGATGTACAATATGAACCTTTTTTAAAGAGCTGTATGTGGTTTTGTCATTGTTCTGTAAGTGTTTTATGGTGCTGTGATTATGTTTTCTACACCAATCAGAGAACCAGTTGCAAACTTTCCCTAAGCCTCTTTCAGTTGCTGTGGAAGCAACTGATTTGTCTCTACCTGTAAAACAGAACGGTTGCCTTCATGAACTTACAGAAGAACTCTTGCCAGTTTGCATGACTTGTAACTACATAGCGAATTTTGCAGTGAATGTAGCTTTGTAGCTAGCAGTTTAGGAAAAGAAAACCGATTGTAGAGACATTTGTATGCTGGTCAGGAAAGGAGTAATTATGCCATTAAGCACCCAAAAATGATTTTCTGTCTGCTAAAGTAGTCCTTGGATGAAGGCAGTATGCCCATAATCCATCCTTAGCTGCCTGCTGTTCGGTGACTGAAATGTTTAGAGTCTTACAGTTACTGCATCTGTATTTAAAATTATCTTCTCTCTCTCTCTCTCCCCCTCTATCCTGCAGTATTTCAACTATCTTTACACCTACAAAATGCCTGGAGACATCAAGAATTGGGTGGATGCTCATATGAATTGTGAAGATATTGCCATGAATTTTCTCGTGGCAAATGTCACTGGCAAATCAGTCATTAAGGTGGGACTTTTCTGCAGTTTAGGTTTATAGAGTTTAAAAACATGATGTACATACTCAGATAAATTTATTTAGTAGGCTTCAATATATTACTTAATCTTCCTTTTTCTCTCATTTACCCCTGGTATGGTGTCTTGTTCTCCTTCCATGGTAGAAAAGCCCTTTTAGTAAAACTTTTATGCTAACTGGGAACAGAGAATTGTTTTTTACAGTTGTTGCCGGTGTTTATTTTAGCCATCTAGATGAGGTATGAAAAAGGTAATTTAAATGATAGCTATATATATGTGTGTGTATATATACACGCCCACATACATATATTTTAACTATTTGAGATCACTAGAGGAAAGAAATTGCCAACTGTCCACAGCTCGCTCTGTCATGGCTTGGCAACAGCTGATTTATAGGAATGTTAATTGCAAGAATGTTAATTGCAAGATCAGCTTTAAATGAACTTTTTATCCCTGAATTAATTTCCTGACATGTTTCGACACGTTTTCAGGTCTGGACATTCACTCTGTACATTCATTTCAAGTGTGTCAACTTGGAATGAGATTTAGAGGCTACCAGGCGTTACTTCAATTAGCAGGGTCCATTTTCCCATCTGTCTATCATCATTTACTGGGACTGGTGGCTGCATTTCCTAGAAAAGTCTTTAGAAGATAAAGTGTGTGTTTTTGCTGAAAAAGTTTTTGAGCTGTATGAGGGCACAGCAGAGTAATTTGGCACCTCTGTGATTCGGAGAGTCTTGCAGAGTTTGCCAGTCAGCTATTAACTGGAGTGAGCAAAAGAGCGTCTGTTGGATTAACGTTACGGTGAAGTATGGGAAGCTATATTTCATCGCTGTTATGGCTGCAAGAACAAATGGTGTTTATACAGGGACCTTGGCAGTGAGAAAACAGTCATTAAACAGGAATTAAGGAGCTTGTCATCGCCACTTCTTTTCAGTTACAGAAGGAAAAACCCCTCCAAGCCGTTTTTATTGGGCCCCTGTGAATTTTGCAGTCAGCCGGGCCAGATGGAGCTGAATGGAGGAATGGAGTGGCCTTTTTTTTTTTCTTTCTTTACCCCCCCGTTTTTGAGACAGCTCAGCTTACACTGCAGGCATGTTCAGAAGTATAGCACTGCTCTCTGTGCAAGGAGATTAATGTCCCTTCTGTTGATATTTGATGATATCTGGCGTGCCTTTCTGCAGGTGACCCCACGAAAGAAGTTCAAATGTCCAGAATGCACAGCAATTGATGGGTTATCACTGGACCAGACACACATGGTGGAAAGGTGAGTGACCACCCTTTATTCCTCTGATTGCCTTGTTTTGATCCCTAGAATCTTATCCTCTGCCTCATTAAATTAGGATCAAAAATGCTCACTGATTGTATTTCTGTAAATTACTAATTTTGAAAGAATGTCGCATGGATTTGATCAGCATAAATCATTCCTACAGTGGGTGATGTGACACTGAAAAGTGGACTACTACAAGAAGAGGACTTTAGAAGGGCACAACTTTTAGCAGTTTTGCTGTAAAGCGTATAGGACACGTATGTGAAATTCAGGTTGTTGGCAGTACTTTCAGTAATACCACATTCCTGTTTTACTGTGGAACATCAACTGTAATGAGTATGAGATTTATTTTTTTAAACCAGACAGTTGCTAGCTTACCAAAGAGTAACAAGGATATAAACTATTAATACTGTTGTATTTGAATTGATGTTTGTATATTGTCTTTCCTCCAAAGATTGTGAAGCACATTGCTTCCACTAATGAAGGGCATTTGCCTGCACAATCGCATGTCACATTTTTTAACAATGGCAGCATTACTATATTTTTGTGAGAATTTAGTTTTGAAATGAAGTATGTTTTTGGAAAGGCAGTGAATGTTTAGAGTGAAATACAGAAAGTTGGTAAATACAGGAGTTGCATTCCCTGCTTTACAGTAAAATGGCTTCCCAACCTTGACCGAGACACTAAACTTCCCTCTGCCTTGGCTTCTGAATGTGTCAAATAAGGGAAAGTTTCTTCACTTTTACAAAGCTGTTCAACACCCATGTTTGAAAAGGGCTAGCTGACAATAAATGTACATACTAGTTATTAGGTGGAATTCACCTGAGATCTAGGACTGACAAAGGCATTTCATCTTAGGCTTCTTGGGCTGTTGCATCTCTCCTGCAAACTTTGGGAAAAATAATTTGCAGCCATAGAATTGATGGGGTAGCCATAGTGCTGGAAAAAAAGGTGTCAAAATAAAAAAAATGTGACCTGCATTTAAAGGAGGCCATTTCTTTCATGTTTGGACTGAGACACATAACATGGTTATCTTACCAGTTACCATGGTTATCATCTTAACAGTGAGCTTTTTTCTGTCCTTCTCTGCAGTACCTAGCAAATTTAAAGTGTTGTATCTATTTACTGGCCTTCAGCAATGTAAATGATATTTATGTATTGTAATATATGCAGTGTAAAACTGGTTAGTAGGTTGGGTGCTTATTTACAAGAAGAGTGCATACATGTGTCTGTCTGATGTGTAAACACACATTACACAACACACACAAACACATATATACTTTGGCTGATTGATAATTAACCAGGCATCATGCCAGGCATTGAAGAACATAACCACCAAGGTTAGTGACAAAGTATTTAGCCTGGATGTATAATAAGGCTGGATTAAAAAAAGGAGTATTGCAGGTCAGATGTAAAACGTACCCCATGAAGATGGTAAAAATTACTCTGCAGAAAACTTCTTAAGGAAGGGGCTGGAAGCTTTGTAGATCTTAAGTGTTAGCTGAAGGGGAAGCACAAGAGGTTGTCCTGTGTCTAGCAATTCTGCACTGGCTTACAGGATGGACTACCTGAAGCCAGTTGAGCTTTCCTGTGATCATCCTAGTAGCATTACAACAGCACGTAGGAATTTTGGTCGTGAACTAGGTTCTCATTAAGGTAAACACTGTAAAACAGAAGATGAAACGGTGCTTTTTGCTCCGAAGTGCATTATAATGCAGGGTAAAGGTCATGTTTCCATGTCTATAGCAATTCTTGTATTCTCAGAGTAAAGTACCATTGACAGTTTATTGAGAACATGTTTAAACTGTTGCTTTGCTTCTCTGTAGTTTCCAACAGTGGAGATAACTGGGTTTGGGAAATGTTAGATTGACTGCAAATCCACATACTTTTATCTGCCCAGCCAAAGGAGTACATGCTGGGATAGAGTCTGGGTGCAGGAGAAAATCGGGGGGGGTATACAGTTTGGGTGTATTCAGGCTTCATTTTGAAGATCATTAAGATCATACTGAAACTGCATGCTACACCTAATACCTTCTCGCCCTGTGTGGTTATTATCTACCTTCAATATAAGGGAGTTATCTGAAAATCTGAAAGGGTTTATTTTTTTGAATCTTCTAAGCTAGCTATTCATTTTAAGTGGATAATAAATAATAGCAACTCCTAGAGCAAATTTTCCTAACTTAGCAGTGAGTAAGGCTCTTATGGCTCTTTTATATATATATATATGTATACACACGCTAGCTATTTTCAGGGTCAGGAGAGAAGCTGAATGGAAAAAGTTCATGCGTCAGGGACTCCTTGTCGTATTATAAACGAATAACTTTGTACAGATAACTTTACAGTGTTGGGTACCGAGAACAATACCTGGGGTATCAGGCAAAGAGCCATTATCAGCTTCACGGGCAGCTTCCCAAAGTGCCCAACTCCTTGTTTTTTAGCATTCAGAAATAGCGAGCAGGTAGTGCGAGCTACATACTTACCCAGATATCCAGGGATCAATCTACTGTTTGTGAAACAAACAGTTTATCAGGGTTGTCATGGGCATGCACAACATTTAGTGTTAGGTTTCTGGTTCAGAAATAGCAGAGAGATGCCCAGCAACTGCCTGATGATTGTTTTTGCGAGTGTAAAAGGTTTGAGAAGTCAGTTGCGGAGATCTGTCCAGGAGAGACGTGTAACTAACCCGTTCTGTTGGGCCTTTTGGTGCTCCCAGCAGAGACAAAGGAAAGATGGTACAATTGAACTCTGCCTCTTGTTAAGAAATTTTTTTTTTTTTTTTACCAGTACTGAAGGATATTTACAGTGAATCATGGGAAAGCCAACACTGCTATTCTTCCTGCTGTGTAATTTTTCTGAGATAAATAAGACTTCAGTCCCCAGGGTTATCAAGCTCCATTAAAACACATTAACTAAAGAAAGCTTTGAACCAAGAATCTCCTTCTTGCCCTAGGTTAGCCTTTACATGAGGACACAGAAGAAGCTGTAGGGAGATCTCATAATCCCTGTATTTACAGGTGCTGTGTAAGTAGTAATTTTTTTGAGATAAATAAGACTCAGTCCCCAGGGTTATCAAGCTCCATCATTAAAACACATTAACTAAAGAAAGCTTTGAACCAAGAATCTCCTTCTTGCCCTAGGTTAGCCTTTACATGAGGACACAGAAGAAGCTGTAGGGAGATCTCATAATCCCTGTATTTACAGGTGCTGTGTAAGTAGCAACAAGTTTTCTGCCTTTAGCATCTTTGCATCTGGCTCTCAAAAATGGAGAACTCTGTCAAAGGCAGCCTAGAGGGCAACTGCCTGTACAATAAATACAACAAAGGGCTGAGCTGCTTCTGCAGCAGCATTAACAGCAGTGTCTTATTTAGGACATGGAAGTATTTGTTACAGTCAAAATAGGAAGCCATTCCCTTAAGAAGCAAACTGACCAGGTAACAGTTGGCCAAAGGCTGCAGGTGCAGTTTTACCCTGCCAGAAAATGTTTGGGTTATAAGGGAGAGGAAACTGATTGAGAGGGACCTTAACAGACACGAAGTTCACCCAGTCTGCCAGCAGCAGCAGGGCTCTCAATTTGTGAGTTCGCACAATCTTAATTCCTTGTTGAGCACAACTGCATGTTTTCGGCAAAGCAAGGAAAAAAAAAAGAATAATTCTTGGAAGCAAACATGCCTCTCTTAGTGCGAATTTGCAAAGCTATCGACACAGCCAAGAAAAACACCTTCCCTCCATATTAAGGTGACATGTTACATTCTGTTGGCTACCTAGCTTTGAATGTTTAATGCTCTAGATATCCTTTCTGGTTTATATTGTCCAAAAGCAGCAACAGCTTTGGAATTCAAGTGATTTAGTTCAATGCAGGAGATAAAATTTTTGGAAAGAGGCAGCTTTCCTTCGAACACATTTTGTGGCTTGTGTATGACATTTCTTTCATCTAAAAAAGCCTGTTTCTGATCTTTGAATTTGATATTTCCTGAGGACTAACTTTTCTGATGCAGCCAGAGTGATTAGAACATACTGATTTTTCCATTTTTCATTTTTTCATTTCTTTAACAATTAAGTGGTTTCTTGAGGGTTAAAGATATTGTACTGGTAATGCTTGAATGGTCTTGCCACCAGAATAAGTTTGGCTGTAGAAGAATTCCATCTTGATATTTTCTCGTAAGACCTCACTTTTGATTTGGGAGTATAACCTGTGGAGGGAAGAGGTCGATTTTGACTCCACTACCCATTTAGTTTTGTCTTTTGCTCTGAGGGTGCCGCTTAGTTCCATTTGGGACAATGGCTGATCTGGTGTGGACACCTGCCTACCAGGCAGCAGGCTGAGATAACTAATTCATTTCACACCAGCCACCAAGCAGCTGTTACATTACAATGTCTTTCAGTCATTACTGGCAGGATTTGAACCAGTATACCAGAAGAAAGAAAGTATTCCAGAAACCAGTAAGGGCCAGCAGCTGCGCAGGCTTCTCACGCACATCTCCCAGTGCATCTACCTCCTCGCCTGTGAAGTTTGTGCTTTTCCTGCCATGAGACTTCTCCAATACACATAACTTGGATTACAGTTAGCCACGTTTCTCAGAAGTAACGGATGATTTGGAAGTCTGACCTTATCTGAAAATCAGAAGTCTTTAAAGATGTTGGGCATCTCGTGGAGGCAACAGAAACTGCTTAGTGTTCCTGGAGAAAGCACTCAGTCCCTGTTCTCCGTGTTGCTATAACCTTTCTGTGCCCAGGGCCCAAAGCTCACCCTCCCGATGGTTCACCTTGTTATTGCAGACGTTGAACAGCTACATGGGTCTCTTTGCTTCAGTCCTGACTGATGGCTCCTTTGCTGTTTCAGATCTGTGCTACCCTGGAGCAAATTGTGCTTGTGCCAAGTCTAGAGATTGCTTCCCACTGCACACGGTTTCTTCTTACACTCTGAATTCCTTTTCATTTGCTTCCTAGTCCAAAGATTTGAATCTGGAGGTAGGAAGAAGAATGAGGGGATGAGAAGGTAGCAGAAAGTGAAATATCTGCGTTTACCTGTATAAATATTTTTTTCAAGTATCACCCATATGAAGCAGTTTTCTGACACGTTTCTCAGGCCAGAAAATGGCCTGAAATATGGCCATTCTCGCTTGAAACAGCTGTGTAGAGATGTAGCACTTTCAACAGCCTGGGCTTTGTGTTTTCCAGTCATTTAGTCTAGTTAAGGAGGGAGTCATGGGATGGCTCAGAGGCTGAGGAATTAATTTTGAAAACCAGTCTTGCTGTCCCATCTACTTCAAAAGAGTGTTTGGGGCAGTGTTGAGCAGTCCCCATCACAAAACTGTCACACTCAGTTGGTGTGATTGACCGGGTCTGTTGAGGAAAATTATCCTGGAGCCGTCGTGACCCCCTAATGCTTCGAAGGGGTCGGGAGAGGGTGCAGTGGTTGGAGAGCGAGAGACCTGCTCTGGGACCGCCTGCAGCACATCAGCCTCTGTAGCTGAGTCAAAGTACTCATTTCTTTTTTGTTTTCCCTTTTGAATGGCAAAAGAAATGTGACCTGTTTTCTTGTAGCCGTCTCTGTTATGTTATGTGTTGGGGACTGTTGTCACAATTCTTGGTGTCTGAAGTTCTTAAAAGCTGTTTTATGAAGTACGCAGCTAATGTTAGCTGAGCGCTGGCTGAGGTGAGATGAGCCGAGTTTTCCCTGCCTTGCTTCCACAGGTACTGTGCTTTTCAGTGAAAGAGTTAAAGGAGCCATGTAAGGTTAAACATCTGTTTGCTTGTTTTCTGAAGCACATGGCTGTTCCCTTCCACAGCATTACTGACACCTGAGATTATTAAAACTGAAAGAGTTATCAATGGTCCGATCTTTTTTGTGCTAATGTGATGCCTTACTGCTCAATATCTCTTTATTTAGACAAGGAAAATAAACTAGTTGGTTTCATTGTATAGGTTTTTTTCAGCTTCACTTTTAAGTTACAGTACAATCAGTGCTGCCTATACACTGAGGCGTGTTTATTTTTGTGGGAAAAGATAGAGCTTCTGAAGAAGCCTGAAAAAACCCAGACTTTTTTTTTCTTTTTTTTTTTTTTTTTTAGAACTCCGTTTTCACAAAGGCTTGGTTTTTTACCTTCATTATGAGCCAAATTGACCCAACAGTGGCCCTTTAAGAGGCATGTTGGCAGTTAATCTGTTCTGGTTTACAGCATGTACATTGCTTTAAGAATGACTGGAATTCTAGGGGGAGGGAGAAGGGAAGCTTTGACCTCCATGTGCACATGTGCTGCTGCCAGCATCCCCTTGCTCATCTCTCTGATTAAATGGATAAATCAAAGAACATCAGCTTCTTTTCAGTTCTCTCTGCAGCGAGGCTCTCTTTTTATTTACTAGTAGCCAGCATGGCTGAAGTACTTCCAAGCGCAAGAGGGAAGGTTTCTACCAGTTATGTTGGTGTGGGAGCTGGTAGCCAGCCCAGTTGTTGGGATTCTTAATTACACTGCTTTCCCTTTCACCAGATCTGAATGCATCAATAAGTTTGCCTCTGTCTTTGGGACCATGCCTCTGAAAGTGGTGGAGCACCGTGCTGACCCTGTCCTGTACAAAGATGACTTTCCTGAGAAACTGAAGAGCTTTCCCAATATCGGCAGCTTGTAAAGGCAGCTGTGTGACAAACCCGAGTGATGAAAACAACGGCCGAAAAGGTGCTATGAGGAATACAAGGCCCTGAAGAAAAAAAATCTCTAAAGAGTGGGTTACATCTGAGGGAGATGGGCATTAATGTTGTGTTCTGGTATGTTGTCTTCCCTTTACATTGCACAAAGATGTAATGGAAAGCTGAACAACTGCTTCTCTGTTGCTCACAGAGGATTGAATCTATTCGTGGGTCGTCCCAGAAATGTCAAACACACCCTTTTCTCCAAAGGAGGCTATGCACCTGGAAGAATAAAACAGAATCTCGCTCTCTGTGGTCTGACTGGCATGACTGACCTCTTCTATCGAATGTGCTGCAGTTCTCTGGTTTGTAAGCATCCATCCATTCAAAGCAACTGCCTGCAATGTATAGCTGCTCTCTTTTGGGAGGACCTTATTGCCTGTGCGGTTGGTGGGCCTCTGTCTTTTGAGCTTAATTGTTGGCCCAATTGTGTAACAAACATTTTTTTTCTGCCTAGTGAGGCAAATGCTTATTTTTTTACATCATCAAAAACAAAAATCTGTGTGTTGTCACATGGTTTAAAGGGAAAGTGTTTTGTTTTACTTAAATTATTTTGATGTGAATTGAGACACACAGCAGCTGGGAGGATGGTCTCCGTCAAAGCAGAGACCTGCAGGACAGAACTCCAACTGCTGCACTTCTTCCTGCTTAAATCTCAGGTTTTCTGCTGTGTCCGTGCAAGAGACTGTGACTCTGTGTCAAAATTAGTTATATTGTACAAAAAAGGATGTACCTTTCAGTCTTACTTTATTTTTGCTTTTCATTATCAAAACAGAGCAGTCAGGTTACAGTTTTACATTGTTAGGCATACATTGGAACAGCTATGAAGTCAGGTTTTCACATCTGAATCCTCTTCAGCAAGCAGTGTGTTGTAGTACTGATTTGTAGAACACTTCAGTTTACAGAAATTCCCAGTTACAGCTTCGATGCGCAGGGATATGTGTACGTGCAAGACACTATTAATGCAAACTTACAAACTCCTATAAATTACCATTGTTGGAAAAACTGCTGGGCCTTGGCTTGTAATTTAACTAAGGAAACCCATTGCCACAGCCTGCCACTGAAACATATAGTTTAGGAAGGCTTTTGGAGAAGCTTTACATTTCTCACAAGCATTGGAATTGTTTCCCAATACTGAAATTAACCTGAATTAGGAAATTAAATGCAGCAAAATTAGAAATAAAATTCCCTGGACTGCTGTCTCTTGCCCTTCGTATTAAAGATGATCCCTAGTTAGGCTGAGAAAGGAATCTCTGTTCCAGCTCCACTGATAAAATGTTTGTTACCGGATTTGGTAATTGCCTGATACCACTGTGGGTGATTTGACTGTCTTTTGAAACCTCCATTGCTGCCAGTTACAGAGACATCCTACTCGATGGGCTGTTTTTCTGTTACACTGCGAGCAACCTTATTCCTCAGATTTTGCCAAACCCCAAACAATAGGACAAGTGTTAGGCATCACGGTTCACCCCCTCTCCTAAGCTGGATAGGCAGCAATGACAGAAACCAAATGAAAGTCAGGCTAGAAACAGGAAACATCTGCTCCTATTTGTCTCACCCCCACTAAGACTTATCTTATTGCCCAATGCAGTGGATGTGCTGTGAATGAAAATCATATTGGAACAATAGCTCTGAGGGGATGCTTCACTTCATAACTCCCCTGGGATGTGACTGTAAATTGTATCGTCCGATTCTCTGGGAACGTTTAATTACTAGTAAATGTTTTTTGCTGCAGTCTTTGTTTCATTCCTAAGTTGCTGTGGGAGGGGGGTATTGGGGAGCTAGAAGGATAGCTGTTGCAGTGACAACAACTGCTGTCTGCACAGTGGGTATCACAAGATAGAGGAAGGTTTGTTGCTCATTATTTCTCCTTTGCAGCCTCTCAGGTTCATTCACATGAACTTTCTTTCTGAATCTTCCTGATGATTTATGTCCTGGTGCTTGAGCATCAGGAAATACCAGCATATTTCCCTTGAAAAGTTTGCTTTAAAAGCTGTGACAGTGTAGTAGTCGCTTCAGTTTTGGCCATTCTTTTGGGGCTGATCTCAACTTGGCAGGTCTTAGCAGTATAATTGTGTTTGTAACATCTTCCTTGCACAGAGTTGTGAAGCTGCAGCGATTTCTTCGTTCTTTCTCAGTAAGCCAGGATTTTTGCACAGAGTCTTAAAAGACATGGAGGGTTTCAAATAGTTGGTGGAATACTTTTAGGTGAAGACAGCCTAACCAGCCCTCCTAAACTGATCTATAGTCTCAGGTCAGTCAAAGGCAACAGATCCTTGTGCCTGCATCCCGAAGTATCTGAGTGGATTCCCCTTCCACAAAATGCCCAGTGACCCATATCAGTTGTGTTTTGTCGTTTGGCGTTTTACAGTTGCTTTCATAGAGCCATCTCATTTAGATGGTAATTTGTTTTTGTTTTGTGCCACGGAGAAAATTGGGCAATTGACTGTAAAACAAATTTGTAAAATGGCTTACTTCCCCTCTATGTTTATAATTGTGATGTTCTTGATGCAAAATCTGTAAAGGTAAGATGTACTTGTATGTCTGATTTGGAATGGGTTTGTTGTCAATCTTTAAATTAAGATCATTGTTAACTTTTCATTGTATATATGTTATCGAAAAAAGTTGCTATTGGTGTATTAAAAAGCAAATCCAAGGAGTGTTTGTTGTATTTCACTTCTCAAGCACAAGGAAACATGGATGCATTTAGAAGAGAGAATTGTAGTTTCAGGCTGTTTTGCTACAGAAATCTGTGTCAAACTTGAATATCCACAGTGTACTTTAGAAAGATGTGTCAGTATTTTGTCTTTCGCATAACTGGGGTTGGATGGTTGTCTTTGAAGTAGAAGTTTGCTCTGCACGAATTCATCCCAGTCCCCTTTTTAGAGAGAGTAGTTGTTACTCTAATTTTCTGCCAAGATTTGACAGTAGCATTTATCTTGGAGAAATAGGGAACAGATCCTTTCTCTTTTTGTGAAGAGAGACAGCAAATGTTGAAGAAGTGTGCTTTTGAGAATAGAGCTTTGGCTAAGTCATTGAGAAGGTGGAATTCAGTGTGGTGGCAGCTCTTTGATTCCAGAAGCGCTGCAGCACGGTCCCTGCGGAGCATGCCGCAAACGGGCAGCGTGTGCGCGCGGCGCACCTTGCTGCTTGTGCGTAGCAAGGGGTGTGATGTGCCACAGTGCTTGCCCTGCCAGTCATGGTGAGTCTTAAGGGTACATTTTTAGCGTCGCCAACTCTCCCTACAACGTATTGACTCTCTCCTTCCTCAGAGCTCCACTGTCTCGTTACAGGACATGCCAGTTCACGCCCTAATGTTCTGAATTACTCTCTACTGCCATCTCCAGCTCCTGCTCTTGAACCTCCTGCCGCCCATCGTTTTTCTGCTGGTCTGGTTCAAATATGCTTTACTGCAGCAACTAGTTTATCCCTGTCAATTATCAATTCACAGGCCTTTTAAACTCAAGGGCCTCAGAGATACAGATATCAAAATAATTGCGAGGTGGGATTTAAGAGATGCTCAGCACTTCTGACTCGCTTTGCTTTTACGTTGTATTGGTGAGTGTTGAGCACTCTGGAAAAATGCTATACTGAGAGACATGAAAATGGATTTAGGTGGGCAATTTTAATGTTAAAAATATCTTCAAGGTTTGGCATGAATGCCCTCCATAATCAGTGTCTGGCACCCTGGGTACTTCTCACAGGTAGAGCACCTCTTGATCAGGAAAGATCTCAAAATGCTTAATAAGTAAATCTTCTGTCCAGCCCTTTCACATGGAAGCTGCTGTCGTAACAGGACTGCAGCACAAAACAGGAAAGAAAAACTAAAATTGACGGTGCTGATGAGATGTCGTGGTTTAACCCCAGCCGGCAACTGAGCACCAGGACATGAGAAAATGGATTTTAAATGTCCTAGCCAGACATCGGACAGAGTAAGTATGAATTTTTTCATCATTCTTCTTAAAGACTTGCATGTTTAAATTTTACTAGGACTGCTGCAAAGCATGTTCTCTTGAAAACTAAAATGTAAACTACAGGTAGTTCTTGCAATCATGGATCGTCTCCTTCATGTACTTAAAGCAAGAACAAAACATTCTGCAAGGTTGTATTAAATGGAATAAATGCTAGAAAGTGAGCTGGTCCAATTGCTAACTTCAGCCTGGTCCTGAAGAGTTGGGAAGAGCAGAGGAAATGCTAGGCAAATGTTCCACTTATATTGTCTTTTCTTTTTAATTTTTAGGCTGAAAGAAGTAATTTCTGTCAAAAATTGCCGGAAAACTCCGAACACAGTATTCTTTGCATCTTTCTGTAGGATCTGAGAGTTATCCCATAAGCAGGTAATCACTTCAAACCTCTTGCTAACATCGATATGTAGAGAGAGATGGCATTTGCTAGAACACTTTTGCTTTACTGTTGAGTCATGGATCCTTCAGTTGTATCTCAATCTGTTGGGAGTGCATGTAGGACTCTCTAAGTTCTTTCTATGATGTTTGCCACTGCTGTATCTGAGCGCAATAAATTGAGCTTCACAGTCCTCCTGCTTGAGTAAAATCAGCCTCCGACATGTTACTGCAGATACGCAAATGGAGAGAAGCTGTGATATACCCAAGGGCTTAGGAGTTGTGTGGGTGAAACCAGGATTGAACACCGGTATCCCAAGCCTGTGTTTTAGCAGAACGGCCACACTTTGTCTGAACTGTTGGTTGTTTGGAGTTTTGGTTAGCTCAATACCAAGGTAGAGGAC
This sequence comes from Fulmarus glacialis, assembly GCF_000690835.1. Lineage (NCBI taxonomy): Eukaryota > Metazoa > Chordata > Aves > Procellariiformes > Procellariidae > Fulmarus > Fulmarus glacialis. The sequence continues at coordinate 29,949 of NW_009228700.1, forward strand.
CGTTAGCCTTGACTTTCAGTGTCGGCATGCTTCAGCTTGCCCTGGCTTGAAGCCATTTAGAGACATTCCTGGTGCACTCTGTGTAATTTCAGCCTGATGGAAATGGCTGTAAGGCAGTCCCACCTCTGCTGATCTTCAGGATTCCCCTGTCTGCAGCTTCTTGTGGTCGCTTTGAAAGCGAGTTATGTTTCCCATTAAAGGATAACAGCAACAATTGAGGCAATTAAGTGGAGTGGCATGGAGCTAGCAGCACACAGGGAGTTTTCCAACTGAAAACAGCGCAGCTCAAAGGTTCTTCCTGCAAGGTTGCCTGTTTGCTGTCTTCATTTGTCTGGAAAAGGATCCAGTAATTCTTCTTCAAATTTCCTTTACTCATTCTAAATGCCTGTTTACTTGCATAAATAGGAAGTGCTCCCGCTCCAGACAAGCATGACAGCTCTGCAGTAACTGTGGATGGAGATCAGTGCAACTTGGTCATGGTTTCGTTAGGTCTATGAACTTGAATCAGTGCTCAGTACCAGACTGTATGCAGGGGGGAAGACAACAGATAAGATGAGCGAGGGGAGAACCGGGTGTCTATGAAGAGAAATAATCCATCTTGTGACTATTTCTACAGAGTCATAAGAAAAAGAAAATATCAGTTTAATTACTAAGTCACATCTATTGGATTTTTAACCTAAATTTTAGTTGGTGGGGGACTGGAAAAAGGTGAAAGCTGGACCGTTTGACCAACAAAGGTGTGAAGAACTTGGGATATACAGACGCGCATGAGGTTTTCCATGTCTGATCATGAGATGTGGTTGGTGTTGCATCCTGTGCTTTTGAGAACGAAGCTTAGCTCTTCTGCCCCCCGCCCCTATTCTGTGCAGCAATGGGAACCTGTAAAACTAAAAGCCAAAGCTTGGGACTGACTGAAAAGTGCCACTTACGGATATCCACCTGCCCAGTGTGAACATCTCGTGCTCATCCAGTAGGTAAGCCCGTAGCCCCTTGGAAAGATACCTGAGGTTTTCAGGCCAAAGGCTCTATGTTCCCTTCTGCGTGCCCGTATAGCCGTACACTCAAGAAAAACACTGTTTCTCACCTGCCGGTCTGGCCGTTTGAAAACTTACAGGTCCTTCTTTTGTGAAACCTTTCTTTCGAAGGGAGGGCCAGGTCTCAGCTGTGTGCTGGGTGCCTTCAGCCGAAGACTGATGGGAACAATAGCCCTTTTGCCACACTTTATACAGGCAGGCAGGGGAAAAGGTTCGAAGCAGAAAGGACCGTAAAATGAGATCCAGGAATCCAGCAAGGCTGCAGCGAAGGAGCAGATTGCTAACTCGGAGCATCTGTCTTTGCCCCGTGAGTAAGTTACGAACTGAAAAGCAAGAGAAAGTGGAAGATCCTTTCACAAATAATAAACACTTGTTTGTCTCAGATTAAATGCAACACCTTTACATGTGGGCTCCAGCTGGCCATAAGTATATGCACCTTGCATAGCTGTTACCTTCCTTGCCAATGAGAAGATTATTGTACATCCATCTGCTTAAAGGTTAATAACCTGCTTTTAAAAAGAGGAAGAAAAAAGGCAAATCTGTTTAGTTTACAGGAAGAAAAAATTGTTTTTCATTAAAACTGCCCGAACTTTGCCCTGCTGCAAAGTCGTATTCTCCAGCAGAGAAGGAACGCGTTAACCTAGGTGCTGTAGCCACATCTCCTAGAGAGAAATTTTTCCATGTGTTTTAAACAACTCCTGTAACGCCAGTAGGAAAGCGCAGCTTCAAGAAAAGAATGCGCATTTCTAATCTGGGTCCTGCCACTATCTAGAGTTTATAGAGACTTTTTAGCTCTTTGGCAATGTTCAGGCCAGGAGCAATTTCTGATGTAAACGCATATAACTAGGATGTTACTGAAACTGGCTTTAGGCTCTCAACAGCCTGAGCTTTGCCAACATCTGGAGAATCTTTGAGTGCTTGGGGAGGGAAGGAATTTTTCTCCTACAAGTGAGAGGAATGGATAAGCTTGCAACAGCACCTGCATTATCCGTTTCTTTGCGAGATGGAAAACAGCCATGCTCCATCTGAACCGAGCTGATGCTCCCAGCCAACTGATGGAAAGGCCAGAGGGGCTCTGCAGGTCTTGGGGGGTTGTTGACAGCTGCTGGGCACCTTCTCAGCTCTGCCTGAACACAAAGGCCACTTTCTGATCCACCCCAGCATCTGGGTGCAGGGGCTTGGGCTCTTACTGGTGCTGGTGGTTCTGTGGAGTCTGAGGGAAAGGCAGGCTCGGCTGAGTTTATTCACGGAGCGAAAGCAGCAGAAAGGGCTCTCCCGGAACCCAGTTTTCCCCACGTTGGAATGGGGCAACAGACGTGCCCTGGGAACCCGTGGGGCCGGGACAAGCCCTCCCCTCGGTGCGGGGAGAAGCGAAGCCAAGAGGGCTCGGTCTGCCCCGCAGCCCAGTGAGCAGCGTCTGGCTGCTGGCAGGCGCCTCTGGGGATCCCGGCAGAGCCGCCGCGGCGGAGGAGAGGGCGGGTGAGGCTTGGAGGCCTCTGCCAAAGCGGAGCTGGGAGGGGAGGGAGTGTGACTGGACCAGTGGGAACATGGGAGAAAGGAGCGCTTTCAGGGGGGAAGGTCCCCCCGCTGCCAGCCCCGGGCATCTTCTCTCTGGACTTCAGGAGACCTCACGCCGCGATGCCTCGAGCGCGGCTGTGCCGTGTAAAAGCGGTGGTGCGGTAGCACGGGGAGCTGGGTGGCTGAGGCTCCCCAGCTCCTCGGCTTCTTGTTGCCAAGTCACTTCTCCCTGCGTCAGCCGTGATGGATTACCTGCTGCCTTGTTTCGGACTGCTTGGGAAGGGCTGGGAGACCCGCAGGAGCCCTGCGTAAGCTCCGCCAGAAGCGGCAGCTCCTGAGCAGTA